>NC_041394.2:340991000-341195700 GCF_900747795.2 Erpetoichthys calabaricus | reverse complement strand
GGGGGGGGGGGGGGGGGGGGGGTGGGGGGGAACAAGATTTAAATCCTTGAGCTGTTTCTCCATTCAATGAGGTGTTAGAAGCACTGGAAAAGTCAAAGAACGTGATCCTAACGTGGTGCCAGCTTAGTCCAGGTGGGAGTAGGCCTTGTGGAGCATAGAGATGAGAACACCCTCACTACACCTACATTACTGGTCAAATGTTTTAGAATACCTCCATTTTTTCAGTTTTTCTTCAAATTTAATCAGTTGAAATGCAATGAATAACCTAAACGGTGACCAGGGGAGTAGTAAACTGACAGAGGACACCCTAGAAAGTCGTAAATTCTAATGATAATGGCAAGAAAACAGCAATTAACAAATGAAATGAAACTGAGTACTATTACTGCGGTGGGTTGGCACCCTGCCCGGGATTGGTTCCTACCTTCTGCCCTGTGTTGGCTGGGATTGGCTCCAGCAGACCCCCGTGACCCTGTGTTCGGATTCAGCGGGTTGGATAATGGATGGATGGATGAGTACTATTACTTTTAGATGTGTGGGCCTTTCATTTAGAGAAATTGCAACAAAAAAAAAAAAAATCAAAGTCTCCATGAATACAGTGGTATTCTACACAATCCAAAGGCAACTGGAAGAAACTCCGACAGGAAGAGATCTGGCAGACCCAAAGTCAACACCCCATTAGAAGACAAACTCCTGAGGGTCACCAGCTGGGGTGATCACAGGCGCCTCACAGCTCAACAGTGCAGGTTGAAAAAAGCGAAGTGTCAGTGTCTACTGTGAAGAGGAGACTTTGTCCAGTCTGCAGTGGTCCACGGCTGCTAGTCAAGGGCCCTTGTTTTTGTCCTTTAAGGAATGGCTTTCTTCCTGCCACTCATCCTGTCGAACCAGCAGCACAAAGTCTCCTCTTCTACAGGACAGACTTGCTTTTTTCGACCTGCACTGTTAGTTGTTGTGCTGTGAGGCGCCTGGTCACACAAAGCTGGTGACCCTCAGAAACGTGACTGGTAGAACAAATGAGCACTGTTTTCTGAATGCTAAAAAAACAAACTGGGAAAAACACAAAAATAATGGAGAAGAAAAGCAAAATGTTATTGTGGGGCCCTACTATAACAATACAATGTCTGCTCTTGATGAAAATATCATAACTCGCTGTGCAGCTTTATTGCTTGTCTCTCACTGCCTTTGGTGACCCACACTGACTGATATTTTTTTAACCCTTTTCTCCTCCATTTAGTCAGTAAAAACATGTTAGTTGATTTTTAAGACAATATGTCTCATTAATAAACCGTCTATACCAGGGGTGTCGAACTCCAGGCCTGGAGGGCCGCAGTGTCTGCAGGTTTTCATTCTAACCCTTTTCCTAATCAGTGACCAGTTTTCATTGCTAATTAACTTCTTTTCCCTTCATTTTAATAGCCCTGTTTTTAAGGATTCAGTCCTCTGAATTTATCCTTTCTTCATTAAAGTGAGAGCCAAACAGAAATGAAATGTGAAACAAGCTGACAGATGACCAGAGGGGGGGTATTTTCCGTACGTGGATTACTCGTTTAGGCCGGATGTAAGTGTTGACCGATTTGGCCTGGATCCTGGATCTGTCGGTTTTTTCGAAACTCTTGCTGGATGTTTTGTCATAGCGAGTAAACATCCAAATCCTCAAACCTGTTCGATGTAAACAAGGATTAGCTCACACACTTAATCAGTGTCCGTGCGTGGAATTCATTAAGACATGACTTCGCCGTTCATGAATGAGCGACCAGTTGATATCAGTGCGCAAATTATAAGAAGAGAATTTCATATTGGAGAGGGTTTTGCGCGATCGGCAAAATCCTTTATTGCTCCCGGAGGAAATTCTTTTCGAAAGATTCCGCTTTAGCCGAAGGGGGATATTGTACCTCAAAGATTTATTAGCACCTTATATTACAAGTCAAACTCGGCGAAGTCGGCCTCTCACAACCACACAGACAGTAGGCATTGCTTTGAGGTTTTTTGCAAGCAGCACTTTGTTTATATACTGTAGGCGATACGTTAAATCTAACTAAAAGTGCAGTTTGCCAGGCAATTCGTAAAGTCTGTTTGGCTCTGAAATATTTCCTTCAGGTTTTCATTGTGTTTCCTGGACACCTGCATGTGCAGACCATAAAAGAAGCATTTCATTGCCATTGCAGGTAGGTAATACACAGGGTAAAACACCCACAGTTCCATGAAGAATCTCACAATCGGCCTAACATTCTCATTACCAGGATTTCCAAATGTGATTGGGGCACTGGATTATATGCAGATCCGAATAATCAGACACAGTGTCTTCATCAAATATTTCACCTTCATCAATATCTCGTTGGTCAGACACAGGTTCAAGGGATATGACATTCCCTGCCCAGACAAAAAAGAGGGCTATATGGAACATACCTATGGCACACATGGAGGACAAATATATGCAATGACCATCCTTTACCTGAAATGAAGTGACCACTGCATCCTGCCACTGGTTCTGAGGAGGAGCTTCCCCCTGGAATGCCCTCAGAAACAAGGCGATGGGAATTTTGCTGGAGAGCCAACTCTTCTGCAGGGTTTAGGTCCGGACCGCGTAGACCTCCACCTGTTTTTTGCTTGTCTGCCTTCTTATTAGCTTTAGAATTAATGTTTTTTATATTATATAAAGAATTGTTGACATAAAGAATCATAAATAGTTCTATACCAATATATTTACCAGTTTGAAGTATATTCTTGTATTTTACTTTAACCTGTTCCCATGTTCTCCTTGTGCTCACGTTTGATCTGGAATTATGACATATTAAATAATAATTAATCTGACACATTGGACACACTGCATTCAGTAAGTACAATGCACACTACTTAGCGTTTAATTTGTCGGCCACTTTTTGCCAGCCGTCTTTTCTGGTTTGGGCTGCTTTTGCAGTGTTACCACTTGTGCATATTAAATCTTGAAATTTTTCATGTCCTTCGAATAAAAGGTCTTGCTCCGCTTGTGTGAAAAAAAAATGCGCCCATTCTTTTGTCATTTTGTTGCAGCCTATCTGTTTTAGTTTGGGAAAATGGTTCAAAGGTTTTAACAGAAAATAAGCAGGCAAGAATCAGAGAGGAAAGGTCCAATACTTCAATTGTTTACTTGTTCAAATATAATATCAGTTACATACAATATAATAGCAATATACATGCAGATATAGGAATTGTACTATTGACTTACAGTAATATATATAAAGATATATGATTTATACTATTAACTTACAGTAATACAGATATGTGAATTATACTATACTTACAGTAATATCAAAAGACCCAGAGCCATCATCCTAGACCAGTAAACTGAGGGAGCCCGCGTGTCAGTCTCGTCAGAGGATCAACTCGTGAGCCTGGTCCAATACCGGGCGGTGTGCACGTTCCCCACGGTTGAGCTTCCGAAGAAACTGAGGGCGGAACCTTCCCTTATATACTAATTGAGTGTCCTTACCCAAAATGGCTTACGTGTAAGCAGTGTATACAGAAGTGATGAGTTTCTGCACACCTTCTTCCCACGGGACATCTTATTGTTTTTCTTCTACTTGGCCCTCACTGAGATGGTGCCTAGTATCAGAAGACACACAATAACAAGCGTTGCTTGCAATGAAGCCCCTCGAAGTGAAAAACAAGTACATGGCCTTGACTGTATTCCCATAACATTCTGAAACTCTTTATGAGAAGCAAGTTTTTGCACATTCTTTCGCTATCATCCCAAACATTCCAATCTTTGTAGCTGGTTTTGCACTGAAGCGACCAACCCCCTCTTACTCCTTTATTTCATCCCTTCTCCTGTTACAGAGAAAACCTTTTTTATTACAATCGGTCCCTCGCTCAGCGCAAAATCAGCAACCTTGTCTGTCGTGCTCTGTTATTAATTCGTTTTAAAACACAAAACACATAGCAATTAAATATAGTCATTAAAGCAATAATAATAATAAGCAGCACCAAAGGGTGTCCGTGTGCAACAACAGGTAAAACGTGATATCTACACAAGGTTATCATAGTGGTAACATTGTATTGAAACCAATACCCATTACATATTGTATCATTACACTCAGTATTTTCAGGTTTAACCGTTAACCATAAGCTACTGCTAAAGTTCCATATATCATGCCATATTTGCATATTATTTTTCTGTATCTGTGCTTGTAATATGTTAAAAGTGCATACAGTCCAGTTCATGAAAGTTGAGACATTTAACCATCGAGTGTCATTGCTAGCCGTGATTATCCAATCTGAAGCGCGTTGTTCCCAGTTTACTGTTTGCTGATGAGAGACCATGGACTGAGGTAACCACCTAGCCATTTGGTCTGCCACTTTGTGAGTATGTCGTCCCACATTCTCAAGCTTGTTTGCAGTTATTTCATTATCTACGGTGTTTAAAGTTCCTAGGGTGGTGCCAACCCCTCCTAAGAAAGTGTCATACCATGCCCGTTTAGCACGCTTACACTGTGGCAACAGTGGAAACGTCACTTGCCATGTAACCTTAGTCCTTTTTGCTGTCATAGAAACAAGTTTACATGTGTCAATTATTGGTTCTACATGTGACTGTCTCGTTATGGGGGTTCTAGCCCACACGGCTATAGCAAGCATTGGTATAGTCCTGTTAATAATTTCAGTTGCATTGATCCAGCCAATGGGCCCAGGCTTATTAGAGGTGTATTCGCCTGATGTTGCATTGACCTCGCACTGTACCTTGGAGCCGTTCCAGGGCCCCATACACCAAGTTACTTTCGACGTCCAGGTAATATTTAAGTTTTCAGAGCACTCAATCAGATACTTCTGTGGTTTTACCCCCGGCACCTTCAAGTTCGAGGAGTAGATGGTGCACCCGTCACCAGTCGTAATGTTGAGGACATTGCAAGACTGATTCTCCAGACACGTGGTGTTCTCCTGACGTCTGGGCTTAGTGGAATCGTTCCACCACCATCGGACCGGAGTCGTCTCCGTTGCCTCGCCTCCTAATGTGGTGGCTCCTACTTCATTCAGAACACCCCCAATTCTGTAAAACAAGAGCACAGCATGTTGCACCCACTCCTCACTCCCGTCTATAGCAGTGTTTTACAGGAACATTTACCCATGCTTCTTCTCCATTGTATAGAACAGTTACAATCAAATCCTGTCCCATTGCGATGATTTCTGCCGGGCGGGGTGGTTCATGGGGTTGTTTAACCCACACCTTCACCCCGTTAACCAATTTAGGAGCATCTGTTGATCCAAATCCCCCCACATTCCGGCCAGTCTTAACTACTGGTGCAGTACTTTCCTGCACTTTTCCCATGTGAACTGGTATTATTAACAAGTGCGCTATTCGATCTCCCTTAGTCAATTTGATTGGATCCCCCATTGAGGATTGTAACAGAACTTTGACGGTCCCTTGGTAATCTGCGTCGATTACGCCTGCTAGCACAGTGACTCCCTTTAGCGCCAGACTTGATCTTGGGCATACATGCCCGTAGTGTCCCTTCGGGATTTTCACCCCTTTGTTTTACATGCTGAGCTCCAAAAACTGGATGGTAAGCCACTGCCTTTCATTTACTTATTCCCCAATATGAATGTGCTGCTTGAAACAACAATAAGTTTTTTCATTCCAACTAACTGCTAAAATGGCCATTCCATTAATTCAAATGCAGTACTTTCAAAAGCTTTCATATACAAACACGTGCTTTGCTTTCATCTCCTCTATTTCTTTCTTTAATTCACTTAGTTTTCAGTCACATTATTCAACTCATGCCCTGCAGTCTACAATGGCTATACAAATCCACCAGTTTCTCCACATTCAATGTCTAAATCAAATCTTACCTTAGCACTGGTTACTTTTACAAAAAGTTATGAATTAACTATTGGTATAACATTTTTAAACCTCAGAATTATACAGAGAATGCAGTGCAGTAGAGAATAAATGGAAGAAAACATTCTTACTCTTTTCCTTTTCTTTCAGTCCTCTGTTTTAACTTGCAATTTGGCATTGGCTGTTTTTATACTGCCACATGCCATTTTTCATACCAATTATTGCATTTAAACAAATGCACACCATATTGTCACTTACACTTTCCTTCATTACTACATACAAGTAACCCTCACATTATAGCAGCTTTACTTGTAAACTGACGTCTCCAATATACATATTGTTTTCTCTGCAGCAACAATCAACACAGGGGCTTTGAAAGGAGTGCTCCCAATAACCAGCTTAAGTTCTACTGCTGTTCCTCAGGGTCAAAAGACCCCGAAATCAAAGCACACACTTTAACACTGAGCGGTCGTTGTTTAATCCGTATGGCATTCTCGATGTACATCGCTACGTGTACTGCTAGCTGCTCGCGACTTTTTAGCCAGGTATTACTCCTCTCTTTTGCCTCCTCATCTAACTGCTTTATAATAATTATTAACCTTACACAATCTGTCTGACCAGCAGACAAGTGTAGGTTTTCTGTTTCAGCCGCCTTTGCCTCCACTTGATGCAGAGACGCTTTATCTGCGTCTTTGACTAGCGCAGCTGCTGCGGCTGACTCCGCCCTCCTCGAGGAAAGCACAACGGCCTCCGATTCGACTCTCTCTATCGCTACTGCTACGGTTAACGTTGCCGTTAAAGTTTCTGTTGCAACTACTGCTGTCTCCATTTTTAGCGAAGAAAACACAGCTGTAAAAGTTGATTCTACCGTACACCTAAAAAACTTCAGAAATGCTGTTGATGCACGCTTACATTTGCAGGCTGTATGCCAGCATGCGATTACAGCATATTTGCCACCTGTGGACGATCCATCCCTATTATATACTCTTTCACTGGGGTGATTAGTACGGGGTAGGGTCTCACGGGCAACTGACCAATTTGTAACATCACCGTCACCTGAGTGGCAGGGATGTCCGTTCCCCCAATCCCCTGCACTGTCAATCGTTTCCCTTTGAATTTAGATGGATTCTCATATATTAAAGTGGCCTCCGCACCCGTATCGATGAGAGCCTTTACTATTTGTTTGTTTTTATTTTCCCAATGTATCGTTACCGGTACAAAAGGTCGAATGTCCGCATCATGCCAATTTAGGGCTCTCACCTGTGCTTGGCCCCATCCCTAACAATCTCGTGCTGCGCGTTCTAATTCTTCAACGGGATATAAAGTCCTTCCTTTATTTTTCCCTTTCCCTTTGCCTTTAGCTTTTTTCCCTCCTTTCTTATGCTTACTCTTGCGTCGGTTTTTCTCCCTATCTTCCTCCTCCTCTTCCTCCGAGGAGCTCTCGGAAGATGAAGAGGGGCCAGTTTCATCACGCTTTTTGCTCAATTTCTCCCACTCAGCAAAGGTAAGAACTTCGTCATGCTTTTTACTTAATTTTTCCCATTCTGCAAAGGTAAGGAGTGAATGTACTTCCGCCTTTGCCACTCGCTTCTTTATTCCGCCAGACTTATCTATAAGTCCTTTTTTCTTTGCCCTGTCCAGGAGCAGTCCTGTAGGCTGTCCATCTATCTCCTCCTTAGGGACTTTAGCATTAATTAACGCTCCCCATAACTCCTTCCTATTCACTCCCCCTGTTCTATAGGCGCTATTCCTTGATGTAGCCCCAGTGGGTTGTGTTGCAGCTGTCCCTGGCGGGGCTCCTCCCCACTCCCCCAGGTCACCTAAATCCCGTAATTTAGTCACAACCTCCCCCACTCCTGCACCTACCTCATTCAGTAAAAGAGTCATTATTATTCCTTTCAAACTAGCAGGGGCTGTTTTTATTAGGATGGTCCTGGCTACAGATGTAAATGGGAACAAATCTAACTGGTCCGCCTGGCCCGCTACCACGGCGTCCCTCATTGCCAATTCTCTAACCACTCGAATCGCCTGCTGCAAAGTCGTCCATGATTTTACTTCAGGCCAATTCTGTGGGTGCGGATATATTTCAAATGCTGCGTTCGCCGCCAGCGCCAACAACGTACTATCCCCTTCTAACTTGGTCAGTTCTTGTCTCATTGCTTGTTTAAAACGGGGATCGATGGCATAATCTGTAAATTCAGTACCATCCCCCTTATCCAGTGACACATGCCCGGCTCCTGCATCATGCAAGCGTACGAGCCATGTGTCTACTGGCTCATTTCGCCCTTGTGCATAACGTGATCTAAATCCTTCTCTTTCTTGTGCAGTGTAATCTTCATAAACATGTCCCCTCCTAACATTACCCTGTGCATCAGTAAAAAGTCTGCGACGTGTCACGGGTTTAGCCTGTAAAGGCAGAGGATCAATTACCGACCCTGCATCGGGTCCGTCATCATCCTCATAATCATCATCCCAAATGTTACCGTCCCATTTTTCAGGATCCCACTCATGGACGTTAACTGCGGCTACAAACGCTTTGATCTTCGCAACATCCGGTCTACGCTTCTTTTTTGCATTCACCTTGGCTATGCAAAAGGCTGCCTTTTCCGCCATCCCCTCGGCTCTCTGTACCCGCGGCAATAATACAGCTACCTGGGATTCGGCCATTGAGGCCCACCCTAACGCATCCGCCAAGTCCATTTGCATTTTCTTAATCTCCCTTTCTTTTTCGTCTATCAGACTATCCAGATTTTTAACCGCAGTTAGCAAAACCCACCCTCACGTCTGCAAGCCCATTATGGGTTCCTTTGCAGACACCTGACATTTCTTAAGCGCGGCTAGCACATTCACTGGTGTTGGGGGATCCAAGCTCTGCCAATATTGTGCTAATCCCCCCCCACATCTCAATTCTCTGGCGCAGTCTTCCCATACTGTTTCTTCCCAGCCAGGGAGAGGTAAAGGAGCTGCACCAGGGTTTTTATCCTTTTTCTTAAACATCTCTGATTTCCTTTGCCTCACTTAATAGTTCAATATTTTACCAGATTCCCCAAAATCCTGCCGACTACGCCAAAATGTTTTAGTTTGGGAAAATGGTTCAAAGGTTTTAACAGAAAATAAGCAGGCAAGAATCAGAGAGGAAAGGTCCAATACTTCAATTGTTTACTTGTTCAAATATAATATCAGTTACATACAATATAATAGCAATATACATGCAGATATAGGAATTGTACTATTGACTTACAGTAATATATATAAAGATATATGATTTATACTATTAACTTACAGTAATAGATATGTGAATTATACTATACTTACAGTAATATCAAAAGACCCAGAGCCATCATCCTAGACCAGTAGACTGAGGGAGCCCGCGTGTCAGTCTCGTCAGAGGATCAACTCGTGAGCCTGGTCCAATACCGGGCGGTGTGCACGTTCCCCCACGGTTGAGCTTCCGAAGAAACTGAGGGCGGAACCTTCCCTTATATACTAATTGAGTGTCCTTACCCAAAATGGCTTACGTGTAAGCAGTGTATACAGAAGTGATGAGTTTCTGCACACCTTCTTCCCACGGGACATCTTATTGTTTTTCTTCTACTTGGCCCTCACTGAGATGGTGCCTAGTATCAGAAGACACACAATAACAAGCGTTGCTTGCAATGAAGCCCCTCGAAGTGAAAAACAAGTACATGGCCTTGACTGTATTCCCATAACATTCTGAAACTCTTTATGAGAAGCAAGTTTTTGCACATTCTTTCGCTATCATCCCAAACATTCCAATCTTTGTAGCTGGTTTTGCACTGAAGCGACCAACCCCCCCTCTTACTCCTTTATTTCATCCCTTCTCCTGTTACAGAGAAAACCTTTTTTATTACACTATCAAAGACTTGATCATGTTTTCAAGACTCAATATATATGGGCTTTTCACTCAGCGCGGGCGCGCGCATTCATCTCGGATGATTAGATCCAGCTAGACTAATCTACTACACGGCTGCGTTTGAAAAACTGACTTATCCCGGATGAGTTTCACCGGCATTAACTCATCCAAGATGAGACATCTGATCTCGGATGATTTAAACGACGTATGGAAAATACCCCCCGGCTAAACTGGGATTTCAAACTCAAACCAATTTTCACTCCAGCCAGTCTCTTAATGAAAAGCTGATTTTTGCTGTTAATTAAACTTATTTAATTCCACAGCTTGTTGCTGCTCTCATTCTGCCATGGCAGACATTTCTAAAACTGTTGATTTTCTGTTTTTTCTAAGAACATTGTCAAAATGTTTTGGTGACCTGAGAGATCAACCTTACTGAGACCTTAACCTTTCGTTATTTTCAGATATTATGTACTGGGCACAGGTGAGCTGGTCATGTGGCGGCTCGTTTTGTGTCTCGTTTGTATTTGGCTGCTAATTAAGGAAAAAGAGACAACTAAGGGGCCTGAGTCAAGTTAATTAAAACCAAGGCAAAAAGAAGTTAATTAGCAGCAAAAACATGTCACAAATGAAGAAGATGGTTAGAATGAAAAATTGCAGCCACTGCGGCCCTCCAGGACAGGAGTTCGACACCTGTGGTCTATACTGACAAACGTCATTAATTAATGTGCTTAAGTTATCAGATCAGACATTTTAGTTTAAATATATACTTTTAGATTTTGTCCTCTTTAATATGCAACATGATCATGAATTAATTTTTACATTTTCTGTATCAAATATGAAAATGTAACACTTATTACAGGGAAAGTCCTAATGTGCAAAACATGTTTGCCATAACACTCCATGGATTCTTTCACAAGATTTTTTGTAAGACAGGCTTACTTCAGAATTTGTGCATTTTGTTTCATAGCTCATGCATACTTGGAAACTGTTTTGGACAGAAAACACAGGTATCTGTTTAAACAATTCTATTATTTTTTTTAATAATTGAACTTAAAACTGTTTCATTTACACACTTTTAATCGCTGATATAATAAAGTGGTGGGTTTTACCTTCTACAATATATAGCCTTTGTAATGGATTTATTTCCCCCAGATTAATCAAATGAAGACTTCCAAGCAAACAAGGTAAGGACACTTATTTAAAACGCCAAACAAGAAAATTTAAGGCTTTCGGTAGAGCAAGGAAACTACCTGAGTAAATGTAGGCCTATGAGAGCAAGGGACCACGAACAGAGTGAAAGTGGACGAGTGCATTGATTTGAACGAATTGTCTTTTAAATGTCTTTGCAGAGAGTTTTTGGCTGTCAATGAATTATTAGTGATATTTTCTAACTTTTGTATAAACGTCTTTGTTAAAAAGGTCAATATATAGGCCTACAGGGTGGTCCAGATCTAATTATGCAAATTTCATTACGCTATAACTTAAGTTTATTACATAGAGAATTCACAAAAAAATTATTTTTGTTGCCGATAGATGGCAACACCTGCCCTACATTAGTTTATTACAAGATATTTCGAACAATTCGTTTGTCTTGCATTGTTTTCCTGCATTGCATTAAAAGTTGCATAATTAGATCTGTACCTCCCCCCCCCCTCTCTCTCTCTCTCTATATATATACTGTATATATATATATATATATATATATATATATATATATATATATATATATATATATATTACAGTATTTAAATATACACAATATAAAAATGTTCTATCTTTATTAAAGAATATACTTTATTACTAAACACTGGCACACCACTACAATGAAAATCACGCGCAGTGTACCTGCAGACTTAATGCCATAGCTGTGCGGAAAGAAGCAGAGGACAGGTGGCTGCGCGCGCACGGCACTCGCAGGCAGGACGGCACACTTTGTACGGAGCGCGCGTTAAACCAAAACAGAAATAGCGCGCAAAGATCGAGAAGGATCGGAGAGGAGGAGAAAGATCGAGGATCTCGATAACAATCACACTTTGGCGTGCCTGCACTAAAACAGAAGGGCCGCTGAATTCTACGGGGCACTGCTATCTTCGTAACAAGTATTGCGTGCTGGAAGGACTTACGGATTCACAGGTGGATTTGGGTAAACGAGCGGGCAGGCGATGGAGACTAATGAGCTGCCCGGTTAGGGACCAGAACGCCTCCGCCCCAAAACTAAAAGACACTCAAATACGGCTCACTTGCCTCTGCTACAATCAGTGATTTGATTCTCCATAAAACCACCGACTGTCCTTGTCGATGCTCCTAACTGCCTCATCGCTCTCTGGGGAGTGCTGAGAAGACTTTAGAAATCACATGGGGTGCCGCGTGACGTCATACAGGGCGACGGAAAAGAGAATGTAAACGAGAGAAAAGGCTGTCATCGAGTGTTTGCAAGAGAACTGAATCGCATCACCGAGAGGCAGGCAGAGGACAAGTGCTCGGGGACTTGAGGACGCCGCTTTATAGCTGTGTAAGTAGCTCACAGCTGCATGCGACTTAAATGGCAGAGGAGCAGCGTGTTCGTGTCCATCAACCCACCACCAATATTTCCGTCGGTGAATCTAACTGTGGCTCACGCCTTTCTATTTATTGTCCCCCAAAGCCACCGTACGTTATCAAGTCCCATTTTTACTTCACATCGCCGCCCTAACCGTCTCATATTCATTCCTTTAGTTGTGACCGAGGTAAAATTAGCTTGACGTTCGACATTCTTTTGACATTTGAACGTTGAAGCTTCGTATCTCCGTAACGAAAATAGAAGTGTTATTAAAATCAGCTATGTAAAAAAATCACATTTTTCACAAAATTTGTTTACAAGCGTTTCATTTTTCCAGAAAGGTTCCTATTTTGTGTTAAAATCAAGAATAGCCCTCAAAACGCAATGCAACTCCGAAATGGATACAGAATGCACATAAAGTCGGCACCAATGTATATACTTCTTCTTGTGAATTTTATGACAGACTTTACATTGCTTGCGATCATTACTAGTTATTATTTTTTAATAACGTATGCCAATGTAAAGTCAACAGAGTAAAAGCTAAAACCCGCATCAATCCGAAATTTATTTATGAATAGGTCAATGCCTAACGCGCATTTTACAACTCATATTTTTTTTCCTTTTTATTCAATCGAAGACCCTTAAAATGTCATGAACAAGACCTCCGGAATTCAACAGCCTGGCGCTACAGCGTCACTTCTCAAACTGTAGGTATGCATTTCAAAATAAAAGATCCCCTTAATAATATCTTGACATTAAAGGTCTTCGATTGAATAAAAAAAGGAAAAGTATAAGTCTATTCTATACTTATGCTGGCGATTGTATGTGTATTTTGCACCCATGTCGGGCTTTTATTTAATTTTGACAGGCTTTTTTAATTTTTACGGAAAAATGGAAGGAATTAATAAGGATAAGATTGAGCAGCACGTGGAAACAGCTGGAGTTTTACTGAACAGTCAGCATGGGTTCAGAAGAAAGAGGTCGTGTTTTACTAACATGCTGGAATTCTATGAGGAAGCAACCAAAGGATATGAGCAAAGTGGAGCTTATGATTTTGTTTATTTTGACTTTCAGAAAGCTTTTGATAAGGTGCCACATGAAAGGTTGGGCATCAAAGTAAAAGAAGTGGGAGTTCAGGGTGATGTTTGTAGATGGGGGCAGAATTTTCCTGTTTATATATTTCAGCAGTTTTATCATAATAGATTGCAGTTCAATATAAATGTATTATTCTGTAATGGTGCTTTTTTGGCAAACATGTCCGCAAAAGCCTTCAGATTAACTATTCTTGACTCCGTACTTAACACCTCTGTCTTTTAACAGTTGTGAAATGAAAAACTCTGTGACTCTACTGTTGGAACGACTTGTGAGAAACTTTCTTAAAAGGAGAGGTCTGTTATTTTTCTCACACTGAAGATGACCCCCTTAAAGGTTTGTTTCTGTCCTGGTGTCTGTATAAATGCAGGGAATTCCAGTTTCTGTATTACAGCCTGCCCAAAGAACAGGCCTGAGTTGCTTTGAAAGCTTGCATATTGTAATCTGTTCAGTGAGCCATTAAAGGTGTCATTTTGCTTGACTTCTCATTAGAAGGTTCATGAAATGGACCAAGTCGAGTTGTGTTTCTAAGTTCTTTTCCCTGACTCTGTTCTGCCTTTTGACTTCTCCTCTTCCTCCTCCTTCTCCTTATCCTAATCTGTCTTTGTGGATTTCTTAGCAGAAAATGAATTTGTTGTAACACGTCAGCATAAATTCATTGAGACTGTTAAACCTAATATATGCAACGCAACAATTTGATTTTTCTTTTTTTTATATACTTTGTTAATCCCTGAGGCCTTTTCACAGTTCAACACAAATACACAGTTTTAACTTCACCATCATTGAACGTCTTTTTAAAATTTTGATTGCATTTTAATGAACACTAATAGATTTTGTAAAAGTGGAAGGGGGAGAACTAATATCCAGCCATCCATCCATTTTCCAACCCGCTGAATCCAAACACAGGGTCACGGGGGTCTGCTGGAGCCAATCCCAGCCAACACAGGGCACAAGGCAGGAACCAATCCCGGGCAGGGTGCCAACCCACCGCAGGGAGAACTAATATGTCTGGCTAAAAATCAATGATGTTTAACATTTACAGGCTACAAAGTGCATTCCAACACTTGGACTATGGCAGTGCATGATAGTCGGAGGATGGAGATACTAAATGGTGAGAAGTGGGGCGATTAATGGCAGCAAACAACTTGGCTATCTAAGTTAATTTCTTGTAATCCTAAGGGAAATAAACCTTAGCAAGGGAGAGAAAATAGATTTTCTGAAGAAATGCTAATAAAAAAACAGAACCACCACAAGTTCCCACCATGCATGGAATTTGTTGGGTAAACGCTTCTCTTCAAGTGCAGTGTGAATGTAGCAGGATGGTGAAAGTGATAAAAGTCAACATGTAGTGAACATTTATAGTTCTACATGGCGCTTCTTATCAGAAGAAAAATAAACTGTTGGGGGTCATGGGGTGCACTTTTTTTTTTTTTTGTGGGGTTGATTGCACCACAATATAATGGTTCACTGCAATAAATGTGCAGGTGATTTTGCAATTAGTAGACTTTTTAAATACATAATGGAATTTATTTGTTTCATTTAAGGATTGTGGACAAGTAAAAGGTAAGACAAATGACTTATCTACACAAAGAATTTGCCAGTTGCCATGTGTAGCAAAGGACTACTGTGTCTGTGAGGAGTTCAGGACTTGTAGTGTTCAGTCCGGAGTGTTGGGCAGAACACTAAGGCAGAGATTTCCACAAAGCAGCTTAGATTGAAATTGACTTATTTATTTGAAGATATGCACGTGTATTTGAATAGGTATATATTATACGTGTGTGTGGTCTTCAATAAAAAGAATACATAAATGTTATTGGTAAATTACACAAAAGTCCACTAGATGTCAGTATTACTCAAATTAGGCACTAGCTTATCGGTAGTACGAGATCCAAATCAATAAAGTTTATCAGTAAACAGTATCAACAAACTTATAGTAAAGTACATTAATGTAACAACATAAACTATTATTGGAAGACTATTCAATAGTGTAAATAACACTAAGGCACATTACCAACATATAAACGTTACACAGTACACTTTAAACAACGTTGCATCTTAACGTATAACAAACATACAAGTCAAACGCAAATGAACCCACCTCTGGTCATTAACGCACACTTCTTACTCTTAGTTATTACAAACAAATGGTTCTCTATGTGGAAATGACTACTGTAGCACATTTGCATCTCTTTCGCTTTTTGAACATCCCATAATATGTGCTCTCGTGCATGCTGGGAGGTGTTACTTGAAATGTGAGCCGTGTCTCTTGTCTATTGCTGTCTCTCTCATAGACATAGAATTACTAGACGCCTCATGACCAGCAGCATCGTACGTCAACGTCGCCGCCATATTGCGAGTGGCACTGCTGTGGAGTGAAGTAATAGATAAAGATGCCTCACGCATGGGCTGCTTGGGATTGTACAAACCGCTGTACGCTCTAAACCAGATCACAGGGATTACATTTCAAAGGTAAAGCTAAACAATTGTTTTGGTTATATTTGGCCATTAGAAAATCGTGTTTTATAATCTTAACTTTAGCTACGCCAGGCTAAGCTAGCAAAGCTTTGCATTTATGTGCTCAAGTGAGCCTCCAAACAACATTTTGGCTAAATGTATTTAGTCACTAACTATGTAGATTGTTGTTAGCTGTTAACCTTTCTCAAACTGTGAAGGTTTCCCAAAGAAATCCACCTCAGGAAGCAGTGGGAGGTAGCCCTTAGACAGGATTTTGAGAAAGCTGTCCTGTGATGTGTGCCGTGCTAGTTTGGTAACAGATGCTGTACCGGCATCATATGATCAAAGCTACCATTTGCTCACATTATAAAACAAAGGAGGTTTGAGGATTCCTTCTGAGGGTACAGTCAAGGTGGTCAAAGTCGCTGAGCGTGTTATCCGACAGTCGACATTAAGGCAAGCTGTCAGTGTATCTTTGATCAATCAGTTTGTTTGGGCTCAGATTGGTTCAGATGATGTGTTTTTTCTCAAGGAGCACATTGAGCAAACACAGTTTGAAATTGACAACCATCATTTTATGCTCATGTCTTTAGTTGTGTCTGTCTTCCACAAACTAAGGCTGCACCATATTGCCAGACTGAATACTCTCAAATTACAGAGTGGCAACACACAGAAAAAGCTACGTAAGACAGTTCTGTTTCAAGGATTTTAGATCCTATCCTGTAAATATTTAAGTAACCACATTGTGTGTGTGAGAGAGAGAGAGAGGAATGAGTGAAATGTTTTCAGAAATTATTAAGCCAATTTGTATACAATAAAATTCTTTATTTTTGTCAGTGAGTGTATCATTTAACTGTTAAAAGAAAGACACACGAAGATAACTTACAGTAACAGTGCAAAATTCACAATTGGTATGCCAGTTTGAAAAGATAAGTTTTGAGGGCAGTTTTAAAATGTGTTATTGAATCGAGCTGACGAATATGAGAGGGAAGAGAATTCCCGAGTTGAGGAGCACAATGAGAGACGCTCGAGCTCCCATAGAACTGAGTTTGATGTGCGGTACAGAAAGTCGAGCTGCAGATGAGGATCTGAGTGAGCGAGAGGAGTGTAAGTCTGTAGGAGATCAGTGAGGATGTGGAGAGCTTTAAATGTTAAGAGCAATATTTTATATTGTATTCTGTAGTTAACAGGGAGCCAGTGAAGTTGAGAGAGAAGAGGTGTAATATGTTCAGTGGATTTAGAACAGCAGGTTATTATCCTGGCAGCAGAATTTTGAAGAAGTTGTAAGCTATGGATACGTTTTTGTGGGATGCCAGATATAATAGCATTTCAATAATCTATACTTGAGGTGACACTGGGCATTAATCGATACTTCAGCACTGTGTTGCATAAGAACAGGACAAAGTCTAGAAATGTTTTGGAGATGGTGAAGGCAGTCCGAGAAATGTTACTTATATGAGAGGAATTATTTAATAATAATAATTATTATTATTTAATAATTACAATTATTAGTGTATAAATGGATATAAATAATTGCATTTAAACGATTGGCCAAAATCTGTTGTATGTAAACGATACTGTTTTCGATGTTATTCTTTATTCATGAGAAAACCCGGTTTCCACATCTACCTGTATTAGTTTAAGTGGCACTTTTGCCACCCGCAATATGGCGGACGCGCTGACGTATCGTGTCCACTCGGCAACACAGTGAATGCGGCGTCCATCTATATATGTCTATGGTCTCTCTAACACCAGTAGACCGTCCAGCTGGACTTCATGTGTTGTTGAACGAGAATAAACCGAGTTGTGATCTGCCTACGTGTCGTATTCTCTTTGCTGCTTCATCCCATTTTGTTTTTTCTCACTGTTGGGAAGGCTGCTGCATGACTTACTTATCATCTGAAAGAAGACGACGATTAATAGGCTCTCCTTTAGAAATGTGGGCTTTCCTATTGTGGAGAGCGTGCAATTTGTATTTGTCTGAAACATAATAAGTCCAATTTAGTGCTTTTTCATACACTTTGCAGTATTTTTATTTATTAGGTTATGATGTCCCGTTTACTGCATAGAACTTTTCACAACTTTATTTCAACTCGCTGAAGGACCAGTGATGATGTTATTTTAAATCATTTGCTTTTTAATCCGCTTGTGATGCTTTGTTTTGTAAGCAGGGTTAATAAAGTAGTACATTATGCTGATTTGTAAAGTCGCCGATTAAGACGGGTTTGGGAAATGTGAACAAAAGTTTGTACGTTGCATACATGCAACTTGGGGTTCCTCATTAATCCCTAAGATTTGTCGCTTTCAGGAAACGCAGTCTTGATAAGGAAAAGAGGGAAGCGAGTGGAGTCTGTGAGCTTGAGAAGGAATGCAAATGTAGATGCAGTCCGAGAAAATCTTACTGTTACTCATGCGTTAACTTGACTTGAAATTTAACTGATTAAGTTAGGACATCATCATTAGTATGTGCGTCTTTATAAAGTAACACGGCTTGACATTTTAAGACCTGTTTAATCCAATGTAGACAGAATATATTTGCATACATTACTGGGTGACAATTTAGATAGATTTTTTTTTCTTTTAAAGCTGTATCAAAAGTAGCAAAATCCCATGATTCAGTGCAAAAGCTCAAACCACTAATGCCTACTAATATGTATTAGAGAAGTGAATAGAGATTTGTGGTTAGTGTTAGTGCCTCACAGCTCCAGCAGACTGAAGTTCTGAACCTTCGCTATGTTTACGGCTTGTGTGAGGTTTTCAAGTGTGCCCTGGGTTTTTGTTTTTCTACTTTCCACAAGATGCATTGATTTAGTGGACTGACAAATCTAATTTGAATAGGTGTGGTTGTGGTCATGAATGCTAGTGTATGCTATGAGGTCCCACAGTTCGTTTCTGACCTATAGAGGTACTCTGGCTTTCTTCCCATCAAACTACTATATAATGAAACACTAAGGTTTGTGTGTCCATTGGCACAGAGCAATCTGATTGGACAGTTTGGCTTTGGTGTGATTGGTCAGTTTGGCTTTCATAATGCAACGAAAAAAGAAAGTGTGAGATGCATGAGGAAGAGTAAAGGATACATGCTGTGAGAGTTAACTTCAAAACCGGAAAGTATAAAATCAAACATCAGAAAAGAAAGGCACCTCAAAAGTAACGAGAGTTTAAGAAGCAGATGGGAGTGCTCTTGAGAAAGTGGAACCGGTGAACAAATGTTCAGGCACAGGCAAATGAGTGAGGAATGGCACTGCAAGTACATGTAAATACTTTTAAATTATTCTATGACCTGTCATCAACAGGTTCTGTGGCTAGTATCCTAATAACATTAAACCAATCTAGACGAGAACAGGCCTTTAAACCCAAAAAAGCCTGTCAGTCCGATAGATAGATACTTTATTAATCCCAAGGGGAAATTTACAAATTCTTCTAAAATAACATCAAGTCGAGTTTCGAAAGTCCCTAAAGTCTTACTGTCTTTCACATTACTTGGTCGCTTATTCCAACTGTCTATGGTTCTCTGTGTAAAGAAAAACTTCCTAATGTTTGTGCGAAATTTTACCCTTAACAAGTTTCCAACTTTGTCCACATGTTCTTGACGAACGCATTTTAAAATAACAGTCTCAATCCACTGGACTAATTCCCATCATAATTTTAAACACTCCAGTCAGGTCTCCTCTTAATCTCCTTTTGCTTAAACTGTAAATGCTCAGCTCTTTTAATCTTTCCTCATAATTCATCTCCTGTAGCCCTGGACTCAGCCTAGTTGCTCTTCTCTGGACCTTTTCTAGTGCTGCTATGTCCTTTTTGTAGCCTGGAGACCAAAAACTGAGGCCTCACCAGTGTGTGATAAAGCTTAAGCAGAACCTCCTGTGACTTGTGCTCCACATATCAAGGCGCTATATAACCTGACATTCTGTTACCCTTCTTAATGGCTTCTGAACACTGTCTGGAAGTCTATAGCTTAGTGTCCACTATAACTCCTAAATCCTTCTCATAAAGTGTCCTCTCGATTTTCTGACCTTCCATTATGTATTCAAACCTCACATTTTTACTTCTTATGTGTAATACTTTACATTTACTGACATTAAATTTCATCTGCCACAAATCTGCCCAAGCCTGTATGCTGTCCAAGTCTTTCTGTAATGATATAACAAATTCCAAATTACAGTCATATGAAAAAGTTTGGGAACCCCTCTCAGCCTGCATAATAATTGACTCTCCTTTCAACAAAAAAGATAACAGTGGTATGTCTTTCATTTCCTAGGAACATCTGAGTCCTGGGGTGTTTTCCAAAACAAAGATTTTTAGTGAAGCAGTATTTAGTTGTATGAAATTAAATCAAATGTGAAAAACTGGCTGTGCACAAATGTGGGTCCCCTTGTAATTGTGCTGATTTGAATGCCTGTCACTGCTCAATGCTGATTACTTGCAACACCAAATTGGTTGGATGAGCTTGTGAAGCCTTGAACTTCATAGACAGGTGTGTCCAATCATGAGATATAAAGGTATTTAAGGTGGTCAATTGCAAGTTGTGCTTCCCTTTGACTCTCCTCTGAAGAGTGACAGCATGGGATCCTCTAAGCAACTGTCAAAAGATCTGAAAACAAAGATTATTGAGTTTCATGGTTTAGGGGAAGGCTACAAAAAGCTATCTCAGAGGTTTAAACTGTCAGTTTCAACTGTAAGGAATGGAATCAGGAAATGGAAGGCCACAGGCACAGTTGCTGTTAAACCCAGCAGGTCCGGCAGGCCAAGAAAAATACAGGAGCGGCATATGCGCAGGATTGTGAGAATGGTTACAGACAACCCACAGATCACCTCCAAAGACCTGCAAGAACATCTTGCTGCAGATGGTGCATCTGTCCATCGTTCTACAATTCAGTGCAATTTGCACAAAGAACATCTGTATGGCAGGGTGATGAGAAAGAAGCCCTTTCTGCACTCACGCAACAAACAGCGTCGCTTGTTGTATTCAAATGCTCATTTAGACCAGCCAGATTCTTTTTGGAACAAAGTGCTTTGGACTGATGAGACAAAAATGGAGTTATTTGGTCATAACAAAAAGCGCTTTGCATGGCGGAAGAAGAACACCGCATTCCAAGAAAAACACCTGCTGTCAAATTTGGTGGCGGTTCCATCATGCTGTGGGGCTGTGTGGCTAGTTCAGGGACCGGGGCCCTTGTTAAAGTCGAGGGTTGGATGAATTCAACCCAATATCAACAAATTCTTCAGGATAATGTTCAAGCATCAGTCACAAAGTTGAAGTTACTTATGCAGGGGTTGGATATTCCAACAAGACAATGACCCAAAACACAGTTCGAAATCTACAAAGATTTTCATGCAGAGGGAGAAGTACAATGTTCTGGAATGGCCGTCACAGTCCCTTGACTTGAATATCATCGAAAATCTACGGGATGATTTGAAGCAGGCTGTCCATGCTCAGCAGCCATCAAATTTAAGTGAACTGGACAGATTTTGTTTGGAAGAATGGTCAAAAATACCTCCATCCAGAATCCAGACACTCATCAAAGGTTATAGGAGGCGTCTAGAGGCTGTTATATTTGAAAAAGAGGCTCAACTAAGTATTGATGTCATGTCTCTGTTGGGGTGCCCAAATGTATGCACCTGTCTAATTTTGTTATGATGCATATTGCATATTTTCTGTTAATCCAATAAACTTAATGTCACTGCTGAAATACTACTGCTTCCATAAGGCATGTCATATATTAAAAGGAAGTTGCTACTTTGAAAGCTCAGCCAATGAGAAACACAAATCCAAAGAACTAAGAGGGGTTCCCAAACTTTTTCATATGACTGTATGTAATTAGTGTTTTAAATGCTTTATTTTATGCAGAAATCCTCAGTGGACTGATCTATATGTGATTAAGAGTGTTTTAGTGATATTTGGATACACTGGATGGAGACACCTGTTATTATTTTTCCCACTTGAAGAGAAGGAAATGGATGCTTCCTTTATGTGAAAACTTGTTATCAAAACGTTCCAAGTACAGCATTTTATGATGATAAGGAGTGGCTATAGTTGGTTTCCACTAAATTGATATAGAAATGCAATTAATGTATCTTACGCTAAACCAATGCATAAAGCAAACAAGGTAGAGTGGTGGCTCTGTGGCTAAAGATCTGTGCTGGTATCTGGAAGGCTGCTGGTTCAAATTCCAAAGGGATCCTACTCCTTGAACAAGGCCTTTTAAACTGCAAATTTTTTCCAGGGGGTGCTGTATAATGGCTGACCCTGCACTCTGACTACTTAAGGTCATGTGAAATGGCAAATTCCCCTCGGGAATTAGTAAAGTATTTCAAATAAAAAAAAAAAAAATTCTGTTTTACTTTTAAACACTGACGGACATCACGGGACCTTAATGTTACTTTTACAAAAGGAAATCAGCACTGCAGTTTGAAGCTAATGCTAGCAATAATGGTTTTATAAAATCTGTTATTGCAATCAAATGTTTCAATTGGCTTGGTGGGCAATAGCAAGACTTTCTCAAGGTTTCTTCTATTTTTTCCCTACAAGGGTTTTTTTTTGGGGAGTTTCTCCTTGTCTTCTTAGAGAGTCAAGGCTGGGGGGCTGTCAAGAGGCAGGGCCTGTTAAAACCCATTGCGGCACTTCCTGTGTGATTTTGGGCTATACACAAATAAACTGTATTGTATTGTATTGTATTGTATTTTGACCTTATGATTGGGTTTAGTCAATTACCACCAACAATCAAACGTTGGCACCATAAATTACACATTTTAGCATAAGCTAGAAGCCCTGTGTTTCACTTGCTTGTCTTATGCTGCATGTTGTGCTTTCCAGCAAATCTTCCCCTTCCTGACCTGCGTCTGTCTCTTGGGCCCTTCTTGTATAAACATTCCTTAATATACTGTGAGATCACAATTCTGGGACCCCAACAACACTTTGTTTAATCCAAACAGTGAATACTGCTGACCCATAACTGTGCAGAGATCCTTTTTACTGCTTGTTGGACCTTAACTTTCAAGTTTATTTCACACCTGATAATTTGATATAAAGAATAATGAATTGTTAATATGCCATGAACTGTCTGACTTGAAGGGCAGCACGGTGGCGCAGTGGTAGCGCTGCTGCCTTGCAGTAAGGAGACCTGGGTTCTGTGGACGAAAAAGGCACACTGAAAGCAGGCAGATAATATTTCTTCAGTTCTCTTTATTATTCATTCGGAGTCACAGTAAGTAGAGATTCAAAGAGCATAACTTATTGCCGCAAAGCTCAATTTGAACCCTGATCAAAAGCCAGGAGGGTTTTTTTATACTTCAACATCTCATGATTAATAAGACAGAAAAACATCCTTATCATCTAAGTAAAGTTAAACAATATGTCTGTTGTGCTAAGCATTATCTGTGTTCTCAAAGCTAAGCACAGGAGAGACGCCTTTGCATAAACTACATGTACTTTCTGCAGCCTTGTGACCTTGTCCCTGAAACATTCACTCTGAGAAAGAGAAAACAAGAAACAGCTTAGATTTTATTCATGTGGACACTATTTCTCCTGAACCCTGGAATAACATATTTTTGTTAGTTCATAAGCCAAAGCGTCTCTCACTGGCAAGTTATAAATTAGTTGTTATAAAATTCTAATTAACTATACATGGTGCTGAGGAGAACATTCTTCTTCTACAGTTCTCTTCCTGTGTCCTCCCTGTGTGGAGTTTGCATGTTCTCCCCGTGTCTGCGTGGGTTTTCTCCGGGTGCTCCGGTTTCCTCCCACAGTCCAAAGACATGCTGGTTAAGTGCATTGGCGATCCTACATTGTCCCTTGTGTGTGCTCTGCGGTGGGCTGGCGGCCTGCCCAGGATTTGTTCCTGCCTTGTGCCTTGTGCTGGCTGGGATTGGCTCCAGCAGACCTCTGTGACCCTGTGCTAATGGGTTGGAAAATGACTGACTGATTAACTGTCTGACTTGATGTAAACCAAACGTTTGTTCTAAAATGAAATTCAAATGTCTTTACATCTGGATGATGCAACTTTTATGAAATTAAGTCTTGTGCTTTCTGCAGGGAGAAAGAAAATAAAAAGCTGCCTTTAATTGTAAAGTCTAGATGGATGTAAAAGAGGAGATGTGTGAGGCTGACCTAAATACCATGGAGATAACAACTGTGAGTATTAAAGAGGAGGAACGTGAAGGGGAGCCTGTCCACCCTAAACAGGAGAGCCTGCACATTAAGGACGAGGATTGTGAATTTGGGTCAGTGGGCATTAAAGAAGAGGCTGTAGAGAAGTGTGTCAGCCTTGAGACGCACATCCATACAACTATGGCGAGTGTCAAGGAAGACAACCTTCATGATTTCTGTCAAGATGGACAGGTGACCGGGCTAGTCTCTTCTCAAAGCAGACACTGCTCTTCTCCGAAGCCTACTATAGGTGTGAAGTCTGAATCATTGCAGTCTGAAACGAAGAGGACTGAGGACATTTCTCTTGTTAGAACTTTGGAAGATCAGTCACCATCTAAAAATCAGTCAAGAAGAAGTAAGTATAAAAATATGTGCATTTTTTAGGGTCTGGAGTTAAGTGTCTAGAAGGAGGGTTGTTTGTTTTTTTTTAATGAGAAATATAGTGAAATTGCAGTCTTTTATTGTTTGTCTAATGGAGTTTGAGAGTTCATCACCTACTGAGAGACTTCAACAGTCAAGCTGGGGAGCAACAGAGATAAGGAGAGAGGCATGAGTGGAAGCAATGACCTGTATGATTTGAGCCCAACTGGTGAATTGTTCTTGGATTTCTGTGCTGGTCATGAATTGTCAGTAACAAACTCCATGTTTTATCGCAAGGTTTACCATGTGCTTTCTTGGTACTAAAACACGTTAGACCAATGATCAGTGATTGACTGCTGTGGCATTGTCAGCCACTTTCTGTGAGGCCACATTTTATGGACATTTGGGCAATGGCAGTTGCTGAGTTATCAATGAAAGCTTGCTTGACATTGACCCGGCTCGGGTGGATTACACGAAAGTGTAGTGAAAGAATCTTTTTAGAAAGAGCTCCTTCTTCTGCATCACGGCAGGCTTGTGGAGCATAGAGTCTGAATAGACTACGTTCAGGACCTCCATAGTGGAGGCCACTGCAAGGAACTCTAGACAGATGCTCGTTGGTGTTGGTCATGATGACCGCCCTAGAAGTCATTGGAAGACGGTAAGCTCTTATACTGAAGAAAGAGGTCTTTCCTGTAACCTTAGCAGGAGAACCTCAGGAAGCTGAAGTTAGCCTCAATGTCGGACATCTTTGTCCCCAAAGGCATTTTACTTTAACTTTTAGATTATTCATTGCTCCTCCTACCATTCCACAGTAGTTTGAGGGCCTCCTAAATCTCTCCGACACGCCATGCTGTGAGGAAGCAGAGCCTGGGGACTCTGAGGGGGATTCACCCATTACTGGAGCAGAGATTAGTTGGATTCAACATTATTGTCATTGAACAGGTACAACAAAATGCAATTTAGTTTCTAACCAGAAAGTGCAAATACTAGACTAAGGTGCAATAGACAGTGGGCTCAAACAGTACATTAAAGTGCAACAGACAGTAAGGTGCAATAAGTTAGCATACAAATGAGAATATATATCTATATGATAATTGACTTTACAAATAGTAGCATGTAAAAAGAAGAGTATATAGATGTGATCACCAGTACAGATACACGGTATGAATAAATATAGATATTTTTATATTCAGAATAGATACACATAAACAAGTGAAAATATGCATAGAGTACAGTCAGAAGTTATTGATATTTAGAAAGGTCGGCTATTGAGTGGTAAGGGTTGAGAGTCCAGGATGGTGATGGTGTTATGAGTGCTACTGTTCCTGAGCCTGCTGGTGTGGGACTGTAGGCTCCTGTAGTGCCTCCCTGATGGAAGGAGGGTAGACAGTCCATGGTTGGGGTGTGAGGCATCCTTGATGATGACACGAGCCTGTTGCAGACACCATGTGTGCTGCAGGTCAGTGATAGTCGGCAATGGGATGCCAATGATGTGTTGGGCAGTTTTCACCACCCATTGCAAGGCCTACCTGTCGGCTACAGAGCAGTTGCCATAGCACATCGTAATACAGTTTGTTGATATTCTTTGAACAGTGCAGCAGTAAAAATTCAACAGAATTTGAGGAGACAGGCAGGCTTTCTTTAGCCTCTACAGAAAGTAAAGTCACTGTTGCATTTTCTTAACCAGTCTGGAACTGTTTATTGTTCAAGAAAGGTCCTCAGAGATGTGGGCACCCAGGAATTTGAAGCTGGCAACACACTCCACCTCAGCCCCATTTATATGGATGGGAGTGAGTCTACTGCCTTTAGTGTTCCGGTAATCCACATTGAGCTCTTCTTGATGTTGAGGGTGAGTTTGTTGTCAGCACACCATGTTACCAAGTTCTGGACCTCCTTTCTGTAGGCCGACTCGTCATTGTCACTGATCAGTCCTATTACTATAGTGTCGTCTGCAGACCTGATGATGGAGTAGTAGCCATATAATGGGATGCAGTCATAGGTGAAGAAGGGAGTAGAGGAGTGAGTTGAGCACACAACCCTGTGGAACGCCAGTATTCAAGATCAGGGTAGAGGATGTGTGGTTGTTTAGCCTGACATGTGAGGATGTGTGGTTGTTTAGCCTGGGGTCTATTGGTTAGAAAGTCCAGTGTCCAATTACAAAGAGAGGTACTGATGCTGAGATCATTGAGTTTAGTTACCAGATTGGGTGGGATGATGGTGTTAAATGCGGAGCTAAAATCATCAAATAACATTCTGACATAGGAGTTGTTGTTGTTGTCCAGATGTGTCAGGGCAGAGTGAAGAGTTGAAGATTTGGAAAACCTGGTAGGGATCTGAGGTAGGCTGGATTTGAGGTGGGCCAGAACCAGTCTCTTAAAATACATGGCGATAATGGGGGTGAGTGCAACAGGGTGGTAGTCATTCTGGATCCCTGAAGATAATAGTTTAGGCACCAGTACAATCACTGTGAACTTAAGGCGTATGGGGACGATAGCTTGGGCCAGAGACAGATTGAAGATGTTCCTGAAGACCTTGGACAGTTGCCCATTTCAGGCCTAAGCAAGCGCCCAAATATGCCATCCGGACCAGCAGCCTTGCAAGCATTCCCTTTTCTCAGTGCAGATTGTACAGTGGAGGAGGTAAGTCTGAGGGACTGGTTGGCTGGGGAAGAGGCAGTTTTGGTTACAGGTGTTTTATTGTCCTTATTAAAACGAGCATAAAACTTGTTTAGCTTGTCAGGAAGGGAGATATTATTTGATGTTGAAGTTGTATTTACCTTTATGTATTCTGGTCTGGATTCCTTGACACATAGGTCTGGGGTCAGAGTTTTTGAAATGATCCTCTATTTGTTGCTTGTATTTCTGTTTGGCCCTTTTTCCAGATGGCTCTGGATGAGCTGTAGCTGTCGGCGTCGGCAGATCTGAAACTGGAGCTGCGAGCTTTCAGCAGGAGTCTAACTTCTCTATTCATCCAAGGCTTCTGGTTAGGGAAGGTCTTAATCTGGTTGTACATTGTGATTTCATTAATGTTTGTATTGATGTAATCTAGGACAGAAGAGGTCTACCTCTTTCAATGTCCACTTCCGAGTCCTGAGGGGCACTAGTGGCACAAAAGCTCCAGTCTGTGTGCTAAAACCTATGCACTGAAGCAGGGCCTGCCTCTTTAGGCCAAACTTTTACTGTCCTCACTGAAGATCTTGTGCATCTGATAAGTGGTGTATATTTAGGGAGGAGGAACAGGGAGAGGTGATCTGATTGTCCAAGGTGGGGCAGTGGAAAAGCCTTGTAGGCTTCAGTAATATTTGTATACACGTGATCTAAAATTCTGTCACCTCAGGTGGGGCAGGAGACGTTTTGGTGAAATTTGGGGAATACAGTTGTAAAGTTGCAATGATTGTAATCTCCTGCAGCTCCATTTGAATGTGCCATTTGCTCTCTGCTAACAGCAGCAGGCAGTTCTTTCATTGCAGGCTTAGAGTTGTCAACCGATGGTACATACACAGCAGCGATAATAATAGATCTTCATTCCCTGGGCAAGTAAAAAGGTCTACATTTAATCATCAGAGCAATGACTCTCTGTTACAACAGTGTCTGCACACCAAGCATTGTGAGTTCTGAAGATGGTGCATCCCTCCAGTTCAATAGCAGTGTCTGGGATACAGTCAATTAACCACGTTTCTGTGAAAAACATGATGTTGCAGTCCATAATATGCGAGTGTGAGATGATCCAGAGTCATCATTTGTCTAGCTTGTTTGCTAGAGACCGAACAGTGGCAAGAGAAATGCTCGGCAGAGATAGATGGTGGAGGGTTTCCTGAAGCTTCACCCGGATATCCCCACGTTTCCCTCTCCTTTGTTTACAATCTCGATGTCGCTGTTGGGCTCTGCTTTTCGGAAGAGCTGATTTGCTAGACTGTGGTGTCCAAGCTATTTCCAGAGGCAGTTGAACGTTGTCCAGTGCTGCATTTTTGCAAAGGGAGCCAATATTCAGAAGTTCTAGTTGGCTATATGATGAATTTGCACAGCTGTATCAGGAAAAAATAAATGAAAATAGTAACCATAATACTAGTAATTCACAAAAACTGTGAAGATGCAGGGTGTCGTGATGCACATGCACTGTCACCAAGGTCTTGTTCACTGAGGTACTTAAAAAACACTCCTTGGTAGCAGGACTCCAGGGATGGATGACGTTCGCCCTGAGTTGTTAAAGGCTCTGGATGTTGTCGGACTGTCTTAATTGACACTCCTTTTTAACATTAAGCAGAGGTCAGGGATTGAACCTCTGAATTGGCAAACTGGGTGGTAATCCTCATTTTTAAGAAAGGAGAGGGTGTGTTCCAACTTTAGGGGGAATCACTCTCCTTAGCTTCCTTGGGATGGACTATGCAAGAGTTCTGGGAAGGATGATTTAGCTGTTGGTCAAAAAGGGAGGAGATCCCTCTCTTGGTTTAGGATATGGTGCTGCCTCTAGCGGGGAAGTTTAAGTATCTTGGGATCTCGTTCACGAGTAAGTGAAGAAGGTAGTAGGTAGATCGACAGGAGGATCAGTATACTGTTGGATCTGAGCCGAAAAGTGAAGCTCTCGATTTACCAGTTGATCTAGGTTCATACCCTCACCTATGATCATGAGGCTTAGGCAGTGACTAAAACAACTAGATTGCGGATTGTGAAGACCAGGGGTGCGCAGATCCGCCCCTAACTGACACAGGCAGGCAGGGACACAGGCTTTTACCACACAACACTCCTTTTATTGATCTTCCCCTCGGGATCCCTTCCACTCTGTTCCCAATATAACAACACAGTTCTAATATACAGTACCAAACACTACAAGGTTGTCTTCTTCTTCTTGCTTTCCTTTTCTTTCCTCTTTTTCCACCTCCACTCCCTCTCTGGTAAGCTTAGTCTTCTTCCTCCCAATTCTCACCCAAGATTAGCAGTGGCTGGCTCCTTTTAAACAGGTCCTGGAAATGTTCCAGGTGATTCATCAGCATTACCTGGAATCACTCCCAGGTGTAATGGAAATCTGTTGCCAGACTCCCCCTGGAGGCCTCCATGGGTGAAGCAACAGGGCTGCATGAAAGTCTCATTCCTAGTCTGCGCTGGAGGAACCCGTGGTGATACAGCTGCCCAGGAGAGCTGTCCTCCATTATCCCGCTGGCGTCCCGGCCAGACAACGACCGTGGACCCCCAACATAAGACACAAGCGGCAGAAATGAGATTATTTTAGAGTGTTTGGTGGGTCCAATCTAGAGAGAGTGTGAGAAGCACAGACATTTTGGAGGAGCTTAGAATAGAGCTGCTGCTTCTCCGCATTGAAAGGAGGCAGTTGAGGGAGTTTGGGTATCTGATTAGTATGCCTCCTGGACACCTACCTGGAGAGGTGTTTTGGGCATGTCCAACTGGAAGGAGACCTCAGGGCAGAACCCAGGGCACATTTTTATGAATTCTATCTCTCATCTGGCCTGAGAACACCTCTATATCCCCCTGGAGAAGGTGGTGGGGAAAAAAGGGATGTCTGGACATCATTGCTTAGATTGCTGACCCAGATAAGGATAAGCAGAATAAAATGGATGGATGCTGGATTAACATAATTTGGATTTCTAACATTTATGTTATGGCATCACATTTATGAGTGCTTTGTTATTCTCAGCCTCGACTGATGTGCTTCTGAGTTCTGAGTGTCAGTTCTGGTTGCGAGTTGGTGACCTGGATGGCAATGAAACAAAATTTGGATTTCTTACTGAAAGCTGTCAATTTAATCCTTATTGTTTAGTAAGTAATGAGATTACCAGGGTATGCTGGCGTGTATGTACCAAACAACTATTCAAAGTATTGACTGTGCAGTCCTACTTTCTTGCACCCACACTGGAAAAGATGGTGATATGTGGTGGGATGTGATTGTCAAGAATGATCTGAGTCTGAGTTTTTAGTTATTAAATTTTTGTGGTAGTCAAGAATTGTCTATAACAAACACCATATTTGATCACACACTTGCCTAGTACCAAAGTACCTTGGGCCAGATGTTAATGATAAGTGGTAGTTTTGTTGCCTACTCTGTCACCACACGTTCTGGATATTTGGGTCAAGAGCGTTGCTGACTTGTCGATCGATCACCATTTGGTACTGAAATTACACAGGTGGATGAACCAAATGGGCAGTGAAAGCCTCTTTCCAAAATAAATTAAATTCTACAGGTACAGCTGAGTATCATCAGAGAAACCATCAGAATGAGCAATAGGGCCTAATGATGTGGTGAACAGAGAGAAGAGCAGAGGACCCAGCACTGGTCCCTGGGGCACCCACATTCATTTACATACAATAAATAAAAAAAAAATGATGAAACAGGCAATAAAACAACATATTTGATTTTGATTAACATAAATAAATGAGAGTACATGCCCTTAGCCATTCTAATAAAGAGTATAAGCAAGCCAGTCCTGGCTTCACCTGCCATTCCCAGAGCTCCAGAACAGACACGCATAACTGGTGATCCCATGTTTTCTCATCCTCTACTTCTTCTCACAGACCCCTTGAACTCCTACATGCCTGTGCATTAATTGGTCACATTCTTCAATCCTTTGTCTGTCTTTGGGAATTTAAATAAGCCATTTTGCTACATACTTTTCATGTTAGTGGCTTTAGTGTAATTGTAGACAAATGTCTGATTATTAAAGGTGTGTTTCATGTACTTGGCATGACACTCTGTTGTACAAATGAAATTTCTTCAGTATTATGATATGTAGTGATTTTAACATTTTTCTTCCTTAAATAAAATATGAGCAACATGTAATTTTGAATAATATTTTAAATGGATGATGCAGTTCTACAATATAGCTATAAAATGTGACCCATAATGTTATATATTGACCTATCATATGTCCTCTAACTAGCTTACTATGAGTGATTAAGTGTCTTTCTCCAGGCATTTTCAAGATTGCTTATGCATGTTGTTCCTAATTTCAGCTGCCATTTATTTAATGATGTGACTAATGATGTGTACTTTAATATCAATAATAGATCAGCAGGTTGAAAAATAAGCTTTTAATGTTCCTTTTAAATTTCATACAGGAGACAAATCACACTGCTGTTCTAAATGTGGCAAACAATTTTCTTCTTTAAGAAATCTTCAGGGTTGCACAAGAATTCATGCAGGAGAGAAGGTATATTGCTGTTTGGAATGTCGCAAACAATTCCTTGACAAAAGTTCTCTTCAGAAAAGCCCTGATATTCACAGAGGAGAGAAACCGTATTGCTGTTCTGAATGTGGCAAACACTTTTCATTGAAGTGCACCCTTCAGAGACACACAAGAACTCACACCAGAGAGAAGCCATATTGCTGTATGGACTGTGGCAAACAATTTTCATTGAAGAGCAACCTTCAAAGACACACGAGAATTCACTCCGAAGATGAGATGTATTGTTGTTCTGAATGTGGGAAACGATTCTCCCAAATTGAGAATCTTCAGACCCACACAAGAATTCACACCGGAGAGAAGCCCTTTTGCTGTTCTGAATGTGGCAAACAGTTTACGGCCAAGAGCAGTTTTCAGAGCCACAAAAGAATCCATACAGGAGAGAAGCCGTATTACTGTTCGGAATGTGGTAAGCGGTTTTCGCAGTGGAGCAGTCTTCAGTGCCACAAAAGGATCCATACGGGAGAAAAGCCATACTGCTGTTCAGAATGTGACAAGCGGTTTTCTCAGTGGAGCAGTCTTCAAGGTCACAAGAGAACTCATACGGGAGAAAAGCCGTATTGCTGTTCTCAATGTGACAAGTGCTTTTCCCAATGGAACAGTCTTCAGGGCCACAAAAGAATTCATACAGGAGAGAAGCCATATGGCTGTTCTGAATGTGGCAAGCAGTTTTCACACAAGTGCAATCTTCAAAGCCACAAAAGAATTCATAGCGGCCCCACCACAATGGAATAGACAAGACCACACAAAGGTACTGTAGCAAGGAAAAAACAAGGAAAACGCACAATCCAGTGGAAACTCAAGGAGATCATGGTCTGCTGCTTCAATGCAAGTGAGCCTGGATATGCCAGGAGGATTAATGTAAAACTGTAATGCAGGAATGTAATCTTGAGTTCTAAATTGGATAACTGGCATGAATTTAAGAGATCTAATTACAATTATTAAAGAAGGAAAACCAAAAAAGTAAAAACATATTAGAGTAGCTTCAAAGTACAGCAAAAGAAGAACCAACATGAACACATCAACAGCCAAGTTTAGTTGCAACACAGATATTAAGATATTGGAAGGAGGAGGTGAAGGCAAGGATGGCAGTTAAACAAATTGAAAGTGACAGCGGAAGTTTTCATTAATACAATTTATTAACATCCACTGAATATATTGACCTTGAACAAAATTTTGTTACCAAAGACTTTGTCCCAGAAGAAATATATAAGTAGTTGGGGTTCAATGAAGGAGCAGATCTAAACCTTAAGGCAGTCTGTTGACAGAGAATACATCTGTAAAACACCAAACATTGAAGATTGAAAGTAACAGTAAAAAGTTTAAGTTCCACAGCAACAAACATCAAAAGAAAATCATTCCAATGGTCCATGAAGAAGTGCAACTGGAATTAAAAAAAAAATCAAGAGTGCCCCAGATCTTAAAGAGAACAAGCCAACAAGTACAAATGACACGATTACAGGAGAAAGAAATCTAGGAAATTAAAGTGGAGCCTCCTGTATGTAGAAATCTTCAGAAGGGGAAAGTGACATGAAGTACTGTAGATCCAAATGCAGCACTACAAGTAAGGTCAATATGGCCATAAGTGAAAGAAAAGCAAAATTGGCTGCTAATAATGGCCTTAGCAACATTAGATAGGAACCGGTGCAGTTCAGCAAAACTCATTTAAAGCAACACCACAGAAGAAACTCTGTAAGGAAGCATCAACAAAAAGACCCTCCATTGTGGATGAAATAAAATGAGAAAAGGTAGAGATTCCACTTGGAGTGGAGACCTTGATCAAAGTGTATATGAAAGCAGTGAGATCACACAGTTTTATCAAAAATACAAAAGTGCAGAATTATATATTAACAAGTGAGGACTTGAACATCACAATGGCAAACAACAATTTCCCGATTCACGCAGACATTCAAGATAGCCAAAACCTTAAGATAGGATATGGAACATACTATTCAAAGGCCATCCAAAAAAATTCAACTGAATGTTCAGTGAGGGCACTCTTAAATGTAATATCGTCACCAGAAAAAAACAGAAACACAAATGTTTTGGGGAGAATATATGAAAATGTTCAAGAACGTAATTATGAAGCAACAAAAATAATCAAAACACAGATGGAAACCAAAAACATCCAAGTGAATGGAATGGAATGGCATGAAGTAACGACGAGAGAATTTCCACTAAGATGTATGGTCTTGCCACTGATCTCTGGCAGCCTTATGACTCCTACTAAGATGTATGAGATGGTCATTTAGCCATGCCAACCGTGATGCCTCAGTGCCCAAAACTATTTGCACCATCAAGCCAAAAGAGCATCTTGTACTTAATGGCCAAAATGGACCAGGGCAAGACAGATGTGACTTTAAAATGCAAAACTGTGTATTCAGTAAATGCTCTCAAAATAAAAATAGTGTCTTCCCGGTGCAACAAATAATTTTAAAAACATTCTAATAAAAAAACACAGGAGTAGCATTAAAGAGTGTTATCAAGTAAGAGAGTTTTGAATTAAAAGATCATTGCACCAAAAAAAGGGAATTTATATTATCCTTCATGAAAAGATTGGGTATATTGACCCCCAAGTGTCACACACAGCTCAGCTCGTCCAGGTATATTGGGTCAGACGCCAGCAACCTGAACACCGCACCATTGCCCAAGCTCACACACACCTCCACCTTTGTCTTTGCACAACGCTCAACCATCCGTTTCTTCCTCCAGGACAATTCCGATTTCTTCAGTGACTAAAGTTTTCAATATGATCATCAGTTCCAGATATCCTCTAACTTTCTGACTCTCTCTAGACATTCACAGCTCTTCCCGTGGCCCTTGCTCTGATCTTCTTCTCATTATTACTTTCCATCTTACTCGAGTGTTCTTTTGTTCTCGTCCCCTTTACTTGCCCCCCTCTATTTACATTAGTGGCTGCCATTGGGCACTACTAAACAGCATTGAGCTCATTAAGGTGAATGCACTTATGTGCTGGCGCCAGATCACCCGCAGGGCAAGTAAAAACTAAAATCAAATAATACTTAAACCTCTAACACACACTTCTGTGACATGCCCTGTCACACCAACCTGATCAATCCTTTTAAAGTTCAAGAGCTTTTTACTGAGTCATATCACCCTGAGGACTCTTTCTAAGGGTCACAAGCCTCATTTTGATTTACCCCATGCTGATGGTTCTCTCTAAGATACATGAGCCTGTGCCGGTCTTATGACTCTCACTAAGAGGTATGAACTGGTCACTTAACTATACCAATCTGACAAATCCTTTTCCAAATCCTAAGCCATTCCACCTTAATCCTTCATCCTGGTGGTCCCAACAGGGCATGTGAGACAGGCAAACCATTTCTAGGCCTGGACAGCAGCAGAACCATCGCCCCATATGAAGGACAACTGGGCTTGGAATCATAAAGTGACTTCTTCAGCAACACCCAGAGCTGGGCGCTCCATACTTCCAGCCTTCGGTCTGAGGCTCAGGCAATGCCTCCAAACACTGAGTTTCTTTCAGAGTGTTGTTGTCAGCTTTTAAAGACTCTTAACCTGAGCTTCTGAGAGCTTTCGATCTTTTACCAAAACAACAAACCTAAAAAAAGGCTGTATTGATGCATACACTAGGGTGGACAGTGTAAAGTTAGCAGCAATGGAAACTGGGAGAAGTGAGCAGGTGGAGGTGGTAGCAGACTTTGGAGACCGGGTGGGAGCTGTAGGCTTACACCCCGCACTCACGGCAGGTTTACTTCTTACAATAGTGGCTGGTTTCTGGTGGGTCTCTCTAGCCCAGACGGGATAGCACTCTAGTAGGTACTCGACAGTACTTTCATGAACACACAAACACATTCTTTAAATTTAAATACTTGTCATCCTCCAGATCAATTCTTCTTGCCTAGAAAAGATGATGTCTTTTTGAGATTGTCTTCTATGTCTCTTTGGTGATTGTACTTGTATGAACAAACAATTGGTGATAAGGTAGTGTTTAGGGCATTTAGATAATCATGGAAGTGGCCATCCACTGATGGCAAAGAATTCCATAAGGAGTTTTTCTCCTAATGGGGACACGTTTTTTTTTTTTGGGTGATGGTTCATTTTTGTTACAAGCTCAGAGCCTCAAAACCTTCTAAAAAATACCAACTAGAGGGGGATATCACCATCAAACCCTGGCAAGCAATAAGGGCAAATGTAGGATCTTTAAAAAAAAAATAAAATAAAGGTTTATTCCACAAAAAGCCCTTTTACAATGTGATGCTCACTCCCACCACAGGAAATAACATACAATGCCTACAAAAGGCAAGCGCATTCAAATACAACACCAGACCCTCTGCTTTTATAGGACGGAGGGCAGTTTCTGGCAGTGATGGGCAGGTGGTCCCAGCTTTTCAAGAACCACCCAGAAAACACAAGGCACATAACAAGCTTACACAAGATGTATGTGAATTTCCCTTTGGGATTAATAAGGTATCTATCTATCTATCTATCTATCTATCTATCTATCTATCTATCTATCTATCTATCTATCTATCTATGTAAAGGATATTGCAAATCATAAACATATGAAATTGTAACGTATAGAAATAAACAAAAAATCTACAACAAAGACACAAAACAAGTATCTGAACCCCAGCCATGGGAGGAACCCTAGTTCAAATATAACAGATGAGCTACATGAGCCCAGGTACTAGTCTCTGCAGAACACTGACCCGAGGGGGCGGATTTCAAGTACTGGAAGTGTATTACGGTGGGCGGTCTCAATGCGTTGTTCTGATTGGCTAAAACAAACACTGGGTGGATTTCAAGCGGAATAGGCGGGTTCCATTGGAGTTTCTGATTGGCTAAAACGACAACTTGGCAGATTTCAAGTTAAGTATCTGATTGGCTGTGTGACGGGACTTCTTATCATACCGGAAAAAGAATCTTAGTCTGGATGCGTGCAGCACAGCATGCAGAAACAATGGCGGCGGATCGGATGAAGTACATGACCCCCTTTTACTGTATACAAGGACACTGCAAGTCCCCATCTCAGTTGAATTAAACATTGAAATCACACAGCACAAGACTTGGCATTAAAAACAACGTATAAACCACAACCAAGGCAGGTAAAAGTTAATAAAATTGATAATCATGTAAAAGATAAAAATATAAAGTGCTTAAAAGTGTAAGGTGTAATGAGTGCCAGATTACAGCAACCAGTACATGTATTATGAACAAGATTTATTTGAGTATGGATATTAAAGATGTTCAAAGTTATTATTGAACGACTGGAATTCTTTTTGAAATAAGCTGTTCGGCAGTCTGTTAGTGCGTATTTTGAATGACGTTACGTTTTCCTGAGGACAGAGGTTCGAAGTGTTGATGACCGGGATGAGACGTGTCCTTGATGATGTTCTTTGCTCTGCTATGGTACCGGGTGTTGGCAATGTCCTCGAGTGAGGGAGCCATTTGTTTTAAAAGCTGGTGTTAGGTTTGTGGAATATCTACACATGAATAATCGTATAAAAGGTAAAGTGCATGAGTATTGCACAGAGACAGAATATTATATAGGAGCTAAATACACATTAATTTGAATATTGTAGCAGAATATATATTGGACAAAAGAAATATTAGTATTGTACAGTCATGTTACTGTGCTAAGGGGATGGGGAGGTAGACAGAATGTACACATAACACAGTGACGAGAATAAATGTAATGTGCAGCGTATCTGACATTGAGATCCGGAAGAATGGTAGGTTGATTTAAAAAAAAGCGTGCTCAGCAGGAGATCGCGTGTGGATGTGTGTGGTTATAAACTGGAACGGTACCGCTTAATGCAGAGCAAAGCAGGCACATTACACATCCCAGCTCATCGCATTTTAAATATTGAAAGTGGCGGAACCAAGCCGTTACAGTTGTATTTTGCAGGTTGTGTTCCAGTTTCCCTGTTTTTTTTCACCGAAAAAAAGGTTTAACGATGATTGGATGCTTGAAACAAGCCCATACAGCTTGGGGAACGCCCATTACGTTCTCTGATTGGATGCTTGAAACCTGCCCATACAGCTTGGGGAACGCCCATTACATTCTCTGATTGGATGCTTGAAACCCGCCCATACTGCTTGGGGAACGCCCATGTTATTCTGCAGAGACACACTTCTCCATGAGCCTGGCATTAAACTTTGCCACCCTACTGACAACCTCGAAGATGTACAATCCCATAGCATTAAATTCTTAAATACACAATGCCTACTTCTAAGGTACATTGGCTTGGCTCCCAATTCAGATACATGAGTTGCTATTGATTTGTGCCGGCCTAATGGCCCCTTCTGAGCCTGTCAATGATCTGTGCCAACTTGATCATTTCCTTTAAAGTTCATCAGCCTGGCACTGTGCCTTTAGAACGCATCAGCTTATCAGTGAGGCGTGTCACTCTAATGAAACCTTCTCCTGGTAAGATCCTCTTGGTGACCTGTCCCGGCACCAGGGTATGGCTGAGTGTAACAGAATTTGCAAACACCTATAACAAAATAACAGTTTGCAGTGGAACAGAATGACAGAGAAAGGAAATTTGTATAGACCAATAAAATACTTTTTAAATAAAAGTAATCCCAGAGTGCTGTAAGGAATGCAGAAATCTACATGTGGCTTGGGTTGACTGTGGAAAAGCCTGCCATAGCTGCCACACAGTGAGCGTCTCAAATTCTTGGACGTGTATAAAATCCACTCTGTTGTGATAAACTTAACTACCAATGAGGGAGCTTTGCCCCCTGCTCGCTTCGCTCACCCGAACCCCCACACCCCCCTCCCCGGCTAGCCTTACTTGCCAGCCACTTCACGTCTCTTCCGCTCACAATGTGAAGAGGGGGGCTGAACGCCCCTCAAGGAGATGTGGTTGCTCCTCCAAAACCCCCTCTTAAATGGTTATACAATAGGAAAGCAATAGTTTTTGTTTTTTACCTCCTCTTTGCTCAGTCAGCTGCTGGCTTGCTGCTGCCATGCCGCGTGATCTGCAACAACTGCTCTTTCTTCTTCACTTAGTCATTGACGTGTCATCTAGAAAGTATTTATAAGAGTTGAGAGCATAGGACGTGTGTCTGATAAAAGCCTTTACACGACTGAGAGTTTAGATGTCCGTGGTCTAATTTGAAAATGGTTGTAAGTAGGGCATGTCTTGAAAGAATGTCATGTTAAAAGTCCCAGCGAGACTGTCCAGGGACAACAACAATCTCATCTTTTAATTCTCATGGATACGCCTCTTCATTGGGAAGAAACACTACTTTTCCCTGATGGCAACACGAATTAGACAATCTACAAGTCTCCGACTTAAAGTATAAATCCGAACAATATATTCGATCTCTTTTCGCTGTTTCGTTATTTCACCTAGTAATAATTTCCCTTTGTCTGCGCTAATGCGAGACTTTCGAATGTTCGTACTTCCATTATCTCTAACGTGTTCTGCATGTGTGTCACGCCAACATTTTTGAATTCTTTACAATGTTCTACTTTGTCATCTTCTCTTTTTTTTTTTCCTTTTATTTCCGGCCCCGGGCGTGGTTAAATGTCTTGGCACAAAGTCTCGTGTCACGGGACATGAAAGTGTCTTTGAGAAACTCACGTGTCGTATCCAAGATTTTTTTTTATAATAGAGAGATATGCACTTTCAAATAGCTTTGCCATGACAACGGCGGGATCACAATCTCAAATGTAATGACATAAACAAGAGCATTTCAAGAAGACATGCTTTCTCCACCCTTGTTGCATTAAACCCAGTTAGAACTTTCTCAGTAACCTTGGTCATGCGTTCAACGTCTAAACTCAGAATCTCAACTAAACTCTCAAATATCCCAGTTTGTTATGTGCTATTAAGCCTAGAGGAACAGCTGCACTTGGTGAAAGAATTTTTGAATGACCTCCTACTGACATCTGGATTGAATACGTTCAAAGGCAACTTTCCTTAAAAACAAAAGCTAACATCCCCTGGACATATTGACCTTGATCAAAATTGTGTCAACAGAGAATTTGATTATTTAAGGAGCAGATCTAAACCATAAGGGATCACGGCAGACTGCTGTCAGAGAGCACATCTGTAAAGTGAAGATAAACTCGGGAGTTCTCTAGCAGTACGCAAAAAGAGGACAAAACAAAAATCGAGCCATATACCAAAAAGCAATCCCTGTTGCATTGGAAGGTGGTCTGGGCCTAATTGAAATGACTTACACATCCGGAATTACAGTCATTGGACTTCATGGCTTACCTGATGCATTCTACAGACCCAATACATGCAGAAAGTATTCAACCATTAAAAAAAAAAAAAACAATACTTCATTATAAATCTGGGGCAGTTACTCAGCAAAAGTGAAATCAGAAACTCCCCCAATTTTTGCAGAAATAGGAATTTAAAACATGGGACCAACAGCGAAGAAAAGACAACTGGCAAGAGCACCATACTGTGGGAAACGCGCTGCAGACTAGGAACGTACCCAAGAGTGGCTTGTAAGGTGCAAACTGAGACTTGGAAGTGATCATCTAGGCATGGCTGGGCAGGACCACCGTCTTCACACAGGGTGCTTGAGACCATCTTGCATAGCAGGTCAGTGCTGCTTCAACCAGGCAGATCTGGAGACTGTCAGACATTTGTGTTCTGTAGGGTTTGGGCCTGCCTTACATACACTTTGATTTGATCATTTTTGTTGTTTATTGAGCATTTTATTCAAAATTTTGATATTTTTGTTTATGTATTAGCTGTTAATGTATTCGTGTTTAGTTATGAGCCCTGTTTCCTGTTTGTTGTAGTCAAAAACAAATTGATAATAAAGACAGAGCAACACATTCTTGTATTGTGGACATTTTTTGGAAAGGTGTATGTGAAATAATTAAACTATTACAAACCTCTAAATGGTAAAAGACTTCCGGACATATTATTGCTAAATTGCATTCTATTGAATGACATGATGGCCAAACTTTGAGGTGCATCCTCCTTTATGGCCATAATTATTGATCTGGAGGAGGAGGATAACTTTGACGATTTCGATTTCGATATTTATTTTATATTTTATATTTTAATATTTTATATTTTATATTTAATATATTTTTTTATATTTTATATATTTTATATTTTATATTTTAAATATTTTTTTATATTTTATATTTTATATTTATTTATACTAGCAAAATACCCGCGCTTCGCAGCGGCGAAGTACTACTTTAAAATTTTAAATAATAAACTGAAGGAAAATGTACCAATAATTATTTGTTAAGGATCTCTTTGTATACCACGTTGTCAGTTCGCCCCTCCGGTTGTAATATGACCAAGCTGTGCACTGAGCTTACTCTTGATCATGCAACGTATAGTTGGCCATGTGAAAAGCAATCTTGCCTCAAATCAATGCAAACCTTTTGTAGGGTCTGTCCCTGAGACTTATTAATTGTCATTGTGAAGCAGAGCCTTACTGGAAATTGGAGGCGTTTGAATTGAACTGGGAGATCAGAGGGTATAACGGGGATGCGAGGAATAAAAATTCTCTCCCCTGAGCCACCGCCAGTAAAAATAGTTGCCTCAATTAGGTTCTTTTGCAGGCATGTGACCTGAAGTCTCATGCCATTACAAATTTTTGGTGGCTGTAAATTATTGGTGCCCCAACCTTCAAAATTAGATTATGTTCAGGAGTGCCTGGAGGATTCAGAGTGTGGACCGAGCTGCAGGCTATGGACGTGTGGCTGTGTTTGTGTGTTTGTGGAGGGACGAAGAGTTAAGGCGGGTGTTGGAGTCACGTGATCATCTCCCCTCCCATTCACTTCATTTCGCTCCGAGCTGAGCTCCGCAGCTGACGCGGTCTTGCCGTCCTTTCTCCTTTACTGATTTACTGTTTAGTAGACGCGCTACTTACTGAATAGTATTTTTTCCTTTAGTGTTTCTTAGTGTTTAGTAGACACGGTTTGCCGGTGTTGCGGTTTAGTGTTACTTTCTACTTCGTTTTTGTACTTTAGTGTTTAATAATAAATAATAATAATTCATTACATTTATATAGCGCTTTTCTTAGTACTCAAAGCGCTAAAATAGTGAGTGATACTTAGCTGACAGCAGTGTAGAAGCAGCACAGCACAACGGAGCCGGTAGGACAGGCGGGTGTGGTAGCGTAGGTGAGCGGCGATAGCAAGCAGCAGAAAGCACAGCAGCAGGAGGAGGAAGCAGGATTTGGATGTTCCAATACAAAGCCATAAACAGTAACGCTTGGTAATTTCAGGCGTGATCGCCCCGGAGCCATAAGCCAGGTTAGTATGAACATCAGATCAGTTCCCGGTCGTAGAGTACTGTAAGATGAAACGGGAGTAGATCAGCATAGCGAATATAATCACGGAGACAGATCATCCCGAGGTGCTAGACCGCCAGGTACAAACAAATGTTCGTAAGTCTCGACCCGTGATCCACAGACTCAGCTGTTCCCAGTAAAGTGGAGTATGACAGTTTAAACGCTGATAAAAAAATTCAACCTCACCGAACAGCAGCTTCGTTTCCTTCATGCTTTGTTTCCTTACAAACCTCCCATAGTTTATGAAAACGCACAGCAACAATTAAATCATACAGATTCTGGTGTATTCTCAATTGCATTTGCTGTGTGTATTTCTTCAGGTATTGACCCAAGTGATCAAGTTTTTACTATTTTTTCAATGCGAAATCACTTACAAATAATTTTTGTTACTCGACAATTGCTTCCATTCCCTGTCGAAAGTAGCCGACGGGCGACACCAGTTACAAGTATTCAGTACGTTCAAAGACCTGTACGAAGTACGGCCACTAACACAGTCACTCATAAAAGGGGAGATGACTCGGTGCAGGAGATGGGTATTGAAACTACCTTGGAAGACATGCAATGAACGAGGCGATTAAACGGATCTGAAGAGACGTCTTCTAGGTTGGAAAAAAGCGCTTGGCTGCCAATACCATATATGTACATAAATATATCCATCCATTTTCCAACCCGCTGAATCCGAACACAGGGTCACGGGGGTCTGCTGGAGCCAATCCCAGCCAACACAGGGCACAAGGCAGGGAACCAATCCTGGGCAGGGTGCCAACCCACCGCAGGACACACACAAACACACCCACACAGCAAGCACACACTAGGGCCAATTTAGAATCGCCAATCCACCTAACCTACATGTCTTTGGACTGTAGGAGGAAACCGGAGCACCCGGAGGAAACCCACGCAGACACGGGGAGAACATGCAAACTCCACGCAGGGCGGACCCGGGAAGCGAACCCAGGTCCCCAGATCTCCCAACTGCGAGGCAGCAGCGCTACCCACTGCGCCACCGTGCCGCCCCTACATAAATATATACATCTATATAAATAAAAATGTAAATGTTCGTTTGTTCAAAACCTTAAATCTCCAAAAGTTATTCACCGATTGCTTTGAAATTTTGACACAACGTTGCATTCAAATACGCGCGTGTTTTTATATACATATTATATAGATGTCACACCTGTGACAGGTAAAAACATGCTTTTTTTGAAAACACAGCGCCATCTGTTGGACGTAAAAGCAACACACGCTATACTAAATATTTTACGATTCAATTTCAATGTTTCGATCAAATACATTTGTAAGTACGTGAATAAAGGCCGCGACATGGTTGTTTTTGGCGTGCAACCAGAAAGAAGTGATAGGAATACGGTCATACATATCGATGAAATCGCACAGTATTAGGCTGGAAGATACATAAGCAGCAATGAAACTGTATGGCGAATTCTTTCATTTCCCATACATGAACGAAGTCCAGATGCTGTTCACTTAGCAGTACATCTAGAAAATGGACAACGCGTTTATTTCACAGCTGCAAATGTGCAACAAATAGCCCTGAATCCACCGGCTACAACGTTAACTGCTTTCTTTACGTTATGCCAAAATGACGTGTTTGCGAAAACACTGCTGTATTCAGAAGTGCCTACGTATTACACATGGAATGCGAGTAGAAAATCATTTTAACAACGCAAACGAGGAGAGCGAGTCAACGGACAACCTGGCATATTCAAAGAAACTACGATAGACAGACTGTACACCGTGCATCCCAATCAAGATGAATGCTTCTTTGTTCACATGCTGTTGGTGAATGTGCCCGGTCCAACGTCTTTCCAGCAATTGAGAATTGTCAACGGCGTTACACATGCCACTTTACGAAGTACATGTCAAGCTCTGAATTTATTGGAGAACGACCGACACTGGGATGTATACATTAATGACGCGTGCAACACGTCACATCCAAATCAAATTCGTGCATTGTTTGCAATCATATTGACCTCCTGCTCTCCTTCATTTCCAACACAGTTATGGGAGAAATATAAATCGCACATGGCTGAAGATATTTTCCGTCGAATACGCAAGTAAAATTCAAATATAAACATGGATTTCACAGCAGAAATCTACAAATAAGCGATGTTAATGATTGAAGATTTGTGCTTAGAAATCGCGAACAAAGTTCTCAATCAATTGGGAATGCCATCACTGAATCGATCTGCTGCTGCTTCGTTCGATGTAGAATTGCGTCGTGAACAAAATTACAACACGGGTGATCTTTTGTCGTATGTGCAATCAAATATTCCTAAGCTAACGCTTCAGCAACAAGGCATTTACGATCAAATAATGCAAACTGTCAATAACGGGGTTGGAGAAATCTAGAAATTGGGAACTGAAAGGTGCCGGTTGATCTAACCTCAGGACGAATTTCATTGCCTCATAACTTCTGCAATTTAGTGATATCAAAAGAAGAATTGGTTGAAAAAGTATTTCCCAATATTCAAACCAATTATAAGAATCACGATTGGCTGAGTGAACGAGCTATTCTTGCAGCCAAAAACAAAGACGTCTACGAACTTAACAATATTATTCAGTCTAACATTCTGCACAGACAATGGAACAACAAAAAATATTGTATACCCACAAGCATTGTGAAATTAAACATATTAGAAACGTGCGCTTTCTCTTTTCTTTCTTTTCCATTTAACCAGATTGAGCCACAGCAAAGCTATCTATCTATATAAATCTATATAGATATATATATCTATATATCTATATATCTATATCTATATATATCTATCTATCTATATATATCTATCTATCTATATCTATATACACTGTATATATATATATATATATATATTTATATATATATATATATATATATATATATATATATATATATATATATATGTGTGTGTGTATATTATATATATATATATATATATATATATATATATATATATATATATATATAATATACACACACACACACATATATATATATATATATATATATATATATATATATATATACACATATACATCTATACTAATAAAAGGCAAAGCTCTCACTGACTCACTCATCACTAACTCTCCAACTTCCCGTGTAGGTAGAAGGCTGACATTTCGCAGGCTCATTCCTTACAGCTTACTTACAAAAGTTAAGCAGGTTGCATTTCGAAATTCTACATGTAACGGTCATAACGGTCGACAACATCCGCCATGTTAAACTTTCTTATTTATGGCCCAATCTTCACGAAATTTGGTAGGCAGCTTCCCTGCGCTAACCGAAACCGATGTACGTACTTATTTCGGTAGTATGACACCACTGTCGGCCACCATATTGAACTTTCCAATGGTCTTTGTTACTTAATGGGCCCGTCTTCAAGAAATTTGGTACGCGGGTTCCCAATGCTAACTGAATCCTACTTACGTTCATATATACGTCCATAGCCTGCAGCTCAGTCCACACTCTGAATCTTCCAGGCACTCCTGAGCATAATCTAATTTTGAAGGTTGGGGCTGAGAAACTTACAGCCACCGAAACTTTGTAATGGCACGAGACTTCAGGTGACATGCCTGCAAAAGAACCCAATTGAGGCAACTATTTTTACTGGCGGTGGCTCAGGGGAGAGAGTTTTTATTCCTCGCATCCCCGTTATACCCTCTGATCTCCCATTTCAATTCAAACACCTCCAATTTCCAGTAAGGCTCTGCTTCGCAATGACAATTAATACGTCTCAAGGACAGACCCTACAAAAGGTTGGCATTGATTCGAGCCAAGATTGCTTTTCACATGGCCAACTATACGTTGCATGCTCAAGAGTAAGCTCAGCGCACAGCTTGCTTATATTACAACCGGAGGGGCGATACAAAAGAGATCCTTAACAAATAATTATTGGTACATTTTCCCTCAGTTTATTACTTAAAATTTTAAAGCAGTACTTCACCGCTGCGAAGCGCGGGTATTTTGCTAGTCACTCATAAGATCGTTGATGGAAAACGTCTTGTTGGTTAATGCTCTAACATTTAATAAACCCATATTTAATGTTTTGGAAGAGCAGAACTGAATTGTATGTGCGTTATGGGTATTCAAGATAAAAATGAAGTTATTTTTATTAGCGCCGCTCTGTACATATTTTTTATTTAATCTATAATCTGTTTTTATAGTTTTAATACATTGTTCATATAAAGGTGTAATGTATTTAAATTATTTGTATTTATTATGCACTGCCTAGATTTTTTACATGCATTGCAGTTTTGAGGAAGATTTTGTTACCGAATTATCACGTCCTAGCAAAGCATTACGGAAAGGGTTAGGAGTAAAAATACATAGTCAAGAGAGACGAATTACCTTAGCGATGTTTACGGAGAGGACCTGGGCGCCAAATCTATTTGGATGCAGACCATCCCACTTGAAGAAACGCAGCCTCTCCCAGAAGAGGTCCCAGTGGTCTATGAACCCGATGTTTTGACTCTCACAGAAGCCTTTCAGCCAGTTGTTTAATGCCAGCAGACGACTGTAATACTCGTTCGATCTTCTAACGGGACCCGAGATGAAGATTCTTGCAGCTGGTGTCCTCTCCTTCATGGCTCTGTTAGTGCTGTGAAGTCCACTTTGAGAATCTCCGACTGTCGGTATCTCACGTCATTTACCCTGGCGTGTATCACAATGGATCCTACTGCCCTGTTCTTGTGCCTCTCGAAGACTGTCAGCGCCCATCTCATAATATCTCGGACTAGTTGATGATTAACACTCTAAAGAATCAAAGCAGCATGCAATATCTTTTAAACTGATACAAACCATTAATCAAGTCCATCCCAGTCACTCAGAAGATCAAAGTCTATGGCTGTCAAGCCCAAGTTACCCAAACGTGTTACTTCTGCCACTGTTAGCTTTTGTCACTTCTATTAAACCACCCACTATGTCTGTACTGCCTCCATAGCTGTTCAGTCTCCTACTCCATAGTTGGTTTGCAAAACCTTTCAACCTACAACTTCAGAAGTGGAAATTCAGGGCACAGTTTGGAGGTGGGTGCAAAATTTGCTCAAATAATAATATGTTTTCATTTGCAGGAAGCAAAGAGTAATATAAATAAATTCTTATTCAAGAATACTGCTGCATGGTTGAAGACTTCTTAAGGTCAAATTGCACACAAATGCACAATAAACTATAGGCACATGGAGTACATTAGTAAGTAGTGTGGTGAAGAGAAGAATTAAGGGACTTTCAAATCTCAACTTGATGGACAAACTTGTTGGGCTGATTGATCTGATTGACTTGTTCTCCTCATAATTTTTAGATTATTTCTTATGTTTCACTTTATGCTTCTGGTTTTGAGCCACCATCTCCCACCCGGGGTTCAGTTTCCATTGCACTTCCTTCACCTGTTTTTGTTATTACTGGGTCTCAAGTTTTTTGCCTCTGTTCCTTGCTTGGACCTCCATGTCCTGTTTTTGTTTTCTTTATTTATACTTTTGAGGCCTTGTGCCCATTTTAAACCTGTTCAGGTTGAAGCCGACCTTTTGACTTGGTGACCAGGCTGCCTGGGGCGAGACCCACATTTGGATTTTAGATCAGCGGAGTACTAATCTGGTTTTAGATATTTTGAAGTTTCACACTTTTCTCTGAGGTTTGTGAGCAACTTCATGACAAATTGGTTATAGTGGTCCTGATGGTCAAAAGATTACATACTCCAAAATATATCATAAAACTTTTAGATTAATTCAATTAAAAATCTGCTAAAAAATGCAACTTACCAGCACCAAAGAGACACTGGGTTCACACTCCCAACTGAATACCTGACAAGAAGGTGTTAGTCACTTAAAACAGCCAGTAAAACTGAACGGGCTGGATAACTGAAGTTCAGTACCATGTGACTCCAGGTAGTGTACCATAATCTCATTGTATGTGCTATGCAATAACAAATATGGAATCTTATCTTATCTTATCTACTCCCTACTAAGAATAGAGAGACTAAAAAAATACCAATAAATGAAGTCATAAATATGTCTTGTGTGGAACCAAATAATAAAATTTTGCCAGTGTTGCTGGGATCCAAAAGACTAATTAAAATTAATAACATACATTGACATCCTACCCGACACCATTACCTCATACAGATAACAAAGAGGCATTATTAGGAATAATGCAGGTGCTGCAGTGACAGTAGTAGTGGTTCCACATCACATCACTTTAAATACAATACAATACAATTTATGTTATATAGCCCAAAATCACACAAGAAGTGCCACAATGAACTTTAACAGGCCCTCCCTCTTGACAGCCCCACAGCCTTGACTCTCTAAGAAGACAAGGAAAAAACTCCCAAAAAAACCCTTGTAGGGAAAAAATGGAAGAAACCTTGGGAAAGGCAGTTCAAAGAGAGACCCCTTTCCAGGTAGGTTGGGCGTGCAGTGGGTGTCTAAAAGAAGGAGGTCAATACAATACAATACACAGAACAGAACAAATCCTCAATACAGTATAAAAATAAAAAAATATTACGAGTATGGAGCAGAATTTAACAGTAGATGATATCACATCATATGATTTGGATTTGTTCAGAGTCCTGGAGACCTCAGCCATCAAGCTGCCTCCCCCTATTGGCCATTCCACAGCTGAGTTGGCTCTGGGCCAACCAATCAGATGAAAGGACCCCTCTACCCGATGATTCCTGTGATCCTCCATCAAAGATAATTTTACCTTAGGCAGGCAAAACAACTGGGCAGGTGGGCCGTGGCACCAAGTGCCACAATTGAGTACCGAGAAGAGAAACAGAATAGGTGAGGGTTAAATCACAGGAGTTAAAGACATCTTTATAAATATTTGTGCCAGCAAGTGTGCTGTGGCCATGTAGACACTTCACAAATAATGTCTCATCTATAGGACACAGTTAAAATAAAAGGTAAAGTTGTTATGGGTCCACAGCTCTCCCAGCAAAGGCCAGTTCATTTTTAAATAAATAATCACCACGCTCACAGCTTAGCGAGGGGGCGTGGTGGCTGTAGTGAGCCGCAGGGCGATCTGCGGTGTGGGCGTTTCTTACCTAAGTGCGCAGGTGAGAGACTGCCCACATCCGTGATTGTTCCTGGGGCTAATGTGCTGCAGCTGCCATGTCCTCTCGACATATATAGAGAAGCCCGAGACAGTTACAGGGGGGTAGAGAAATGGTGGAAGAGAAATGCAAGGATCGTTAGAAAATGTTGACAATGGAGGTTAAATGACGAGAAAAGGAAGTCTAGGTGGAAGGATCTGGCCACCAATAGTAGAGACAGAACGAGCTGGGGCCCCGCTAAGGAGCATGTGGCCGATGCGCTCTGGCTAATTCGCCCCACTGAAGACAAGTGAGTGGGATGAGCAGGAGAGGTGTCCTCCCATTTGATCTGAAGAGCGACTACGGGTGCACGAAAGATCACGGATGGAGAGCCAACCTCGACGGTCTGGCAGTGACGTCCGTTTGGAGGCCAAGATGGAGGTTGACTGTAGGAGCTCGTGGCTGTTTAGTCTCCGCCGGCTGAGAGAGCAATGGGTGAGCTGGAGAGAGAGTGATGGAGGTGGGCCACAGAATAACAAGGGAGTGAGAGACTGCATTTTTAATTTCTGTATTTTTAACCTCTGATTTTAAAGGATTTATTTATGGATGGTTTTAACCCCACTGAACACTTGTTTTATGGATTATGTATTTATTGAACTTTTACTGCACTTGATTTGGACCCTGTTTTGATTGTTTTAATAAAAGCACTTTTGCACCTTTATTACATCATCCCCTTGCTCATTGTTATTGCCTCACTGTCTAGCTCATCGGTGACATTACCGACGGTGCTGGGTTCAAGGGCTCCCTAACAGAGGATGGGAGCATGGAGCTGAACCTGCATCGTCACAAAAGTACCACTTCCAGTTAATGGAAATAGCCCAGAAGTTGATAGAAATCTATATTTTGCACCTAATACTTGTATGCAAAATTTGGTTGACCTAAGTGAAAACATACTCAAGTTATCATGTTTACACACACATAATTCCAATAACTGCGCCCTGCCCGGGGTTTGTTTCCTGCCTTGCGCCCTGTGTTGGCTGGGATTGGCTCCAGCAGACCCCTGTGACCCTGTAGATAGGATATAACGGGTTGGATAATGGATGGATGGATGGATAATTCCAATAATGGTATTTTCGGACAAGGAGGTCTAAAATGTCGAGATTCATCAAAAATCTCAAAATGGAATTTTTGGAGGATTCCAAGACTTCCCCTACACTTTATACACGAGGAAGTCAGGGAGGTATCAAACGTTGAGATTCATCAAAATCTCGACATTGACTCTTCGGACGATTACAATATATTTCCTATACTTCGTATACGAGAAAGTAAAAAAAAATGACAACTTCCTGTAGGTTGGCTAAGACCAGGAGCCATCTGGCTTTACATTGAAATGCTCATGTTGACAATGTGCATTTGTTGTAATATGAAAGAAAACTTCTTGTGAAGGCACGAGGTTCAGAATACATCACCTACCCCTTCACATTTCTGGCACACCTCGCCTATTTTCACAGTCTCTGTGTTTTTAGAATATAACTTAATGGAGAGACGACAGAGCCCTCCATAACTGAAAGGTCTTTAATTAACCCTGTAAAGAACTGGTGGCTTTTGAAAGTGAGGTTAGCAAATGGGGTGTGCAACCAAGCTGCAACAGAATGGACACCTTGCCCTGTAATGTCTTTTCCTGCGGAGGTAGCTGGGTAAACACGCCACTTTCTTTAGGTTGGCTTCACATTAAGATCCATTTTTACACGCTGATGTCCACACCGGCTGTTCTAACATAAGCACAAGCAGGACATCATCTTGAACAGAAGCAAAGGTTAAAACAAAGACGACAAACTACACCAGGCAAACACATTTGAAAGGGTAAGATGACAACTCATAGTCATTGGAAATGAGTCATAACAAATCTATGTTTAAATTATTAATTATTTTAATGGAAAATGATAGGAATAAATTCCTGAACATACAAAACCTTAATTTATATGGTGTGTTTGTCATGAATTGTGACAGAGCGCCTGTTGTAAATCTTGCTTATTGAGGTCTGAAACTAGCAATAAGAAGTGGAGACAATCCTGTAAGGAGGATATGGGACAGAGCAGGGGGATTGCTTGATAGCTGGTATATTCAGCTTTTGGGCCCTTGCCATTGTCCTTGCATTGTTATACAATGTGAGGACAATGCCCTCCTTCCTTTCATGTGGCACCTGCCCCGAACACCTTACCTGGAAAGGAGTTTAGAAAAGGCTGAGCTTATGGGTTCTCCACAATTTAGCAGCTCTGGTGAATTTCTGTCAGGCCCCCCAGGTGGATTTGAGCATGGACCTCAGCTAAACTTGGAGGATCTGTTGACATGATTGGGACATCCATAGCAGAAGCAGAGGTACTGCTGAGGTCGATGCATGATGAAGATGAAACATAATTTTGAGGTTTAGAAAAGTGATCACAACATCTCATGAGAATTCCTGCCTGGCTTGAATAAGTCATGTTATCAGACTATTAGCCATGAGGATTGGGACAGCTCTGTGATTGCTAAGTAATCCCCTCATGTTGTTAACTCCTTTGTAAGCTGTCTATATGTTATTATGTCTCATCTTCATCAGCCAATGACTGAAAGTAGTTTTCTCTGTTACAGTTTGCTTTTGCTTGAAAAAATAATTGTATTCACACATATTCCACTCTATTGTTATTCAAGTGGGCTTGGGGGTTTGTCTCCTGGGCATCATCAGAGACCTAAAGCTGTCAATGCAACCATCTGAAGCCAACAGTGTTCTTGACCACATTATGGATGGCATTTGTTATTGCGAAAGATGCAGGGTCCACTTTATCAGGTAGGACTTCTCATGTAGCAACATTTTCCTCCTTGGTCACTTTGTACTGACAGGCCTTAGTAGGACCATCTTGTCACTTCTAGACATTGAGAGCTAGTAGTGGTTTGGGCTTATACAGTGCCCTCCATAATGTTTGGAACAAAGACATATTTGTCCCTGCATTTTGTGACATGTCTTTATATTTTGAACTTGTACATGCAGTCTTCCATTTTGGACCTTACTCGGCTGAAGCCTACAGGCAGTAGTGAGGTCTGGCTTCTGAGGTAAGGTCTTATCTGGGCAAGTCAGTGAAGGTTGTGGACACTTTTTGTGACTGAAGACAGAGAAGAAAATTAAAATTAGTCAAAACCTTTTATTGATACATACCAGGCAAAGGTAAAATGTCAGAGAAACACAGTCCTAGGACACCGCACTTCATCTGCCTCGAGCGCAGATGTCCTTGCTCTTTTATACCTTTCTAATCTCCTGATCGTTGACCACGTAAGAAATAAAAATAGCGTCCTGACTCATTGTACTTTTCCAATTTTGTAAAGTCATTACCCTAAAGGTATATTTTCTTGTCACACACATCATCAAAAGAAAACTTCCAGAAAGTATACATACTTCTTGTCACGTACGCAAACCACAAACAAGTTTCATCATTCTGTCCTATTTTCTGTACACACATACATTTTGTTCAATTACATTATTTTATGTTTTTACACTCCTCCCTTTTTGAACAAAATGATGTGGGCAATATAATTCTATCTTGAAATGGTTGATGAGGGGGAAGGGGGGGGAAAAGGGGATGGGGAGGAGAAATTGGAAGAAGCTATACGAGACATGCGCTCCTCATGTAGCATATATGCCCTTTCCATTGAGGCGGTAAAGTACTTAGATAGAGATCACCACCCATCCTTGGGTAGCCTGAGAGGGTGCGGGTAACAGTCAACAGAAAAAATATTTTTAAGATAGCCATTTCTTGCAATGCGATGCGTGGATCCAGGCAGGCAGTCCTTCAACCTTCACGGCGTGTGGTGTGGACAGAAGAATTTGGAATGGTCCTCTCCACCTAGGCTGATGCCAGTGTTTCCTCCGAGTATCTCGAACCAGGATCCAGGTGCCCAAGGAAATTGGTAAATCCTTGGAAAGGGGGCTGGTCCTCCAGGCTTGATTAACCTGCTGGTGGATTTCCTTCAACGAGGTTCGCAAACCTGCAAGACTAGAGAGAAGATCATTGTCCACAGTATGCAAATTCACATTTCCTACAATCGTCCGGTCAGAATCTCAAACGGCGATAGTCCCAGTTGTCGGTGTGTCCGTCCCCTTAGTCCCATTAAAGCTAAGGGTAGTGCATCCGGCCATGATAAATTAGTTTGTTCACAAATTTTTGCGAGTTTAGCTTTTAAAGTGCCATTGCATCGTTCTACGATGCCTCCGCTTTGGGGATGGTATTTACAATAATGGTGCACATTAATTTGGAGCCAGGTGGTTAATTCATTTATAACGGAGTTCACAAAATGAGTGCCATTATCTGTTTGTAACTTTTGAGGGATACCCCATCTTGGAATAATCTCTTTAATTAGTGCTTTAGCTACTGTTTTGGCATCGTTGTGTTTTGAAGGGAAAGCCTCTACCCATCGGGAGAACACATCGACAATCACAAGACAATATCGGAACCCTTTAGACGGGGTTAGTTCAATGAAATCCATTTGGAGGTGTTCAAACGGACCCATTGGATTAGGGGTAACGGCGGGACTTACCTGGTACCTTTTCCCACATTAAACTTTTGACATATTGCACAGCGTCTGCAAAATTGCTCTGCATATGTAGAGAAACCTACAGCTTCCCAATGTTTTTCAACATCTCGAACCATGGCATCTCTTCCTGCGTGATCGAGGCCATGGGCGATTTTTGCCATTCCTGGGAAAGAGGCTTTTGGGAGAAAAGGTTTGTTAGTGTGTTTATGAGTCCAGACTCCATCAGAGAGGGACCCTTCTTTGGACCATTTTCTCCTTTCGATATCCGTGGCTGCACTCTGTAAAGAAATAATTTGATTATCAGGGTCCTGGTCATTTCTCTGTTGGAATAAAGAAATTGGTGTGTTATTATATGCAGCCTCTTTAGCAAAGTGGTCAGCTAATTCATTTCCTTTGCTAACAGGATCCTGTTTTCCTGTGTGAGCTATCATTTAACAATCGCTAGCTTCGATGGTTTGGTTATGGCTTCTAAAAGGGATTCGATCAATTTCTGATGTTGGATGGGTTTGCCAGTACTGGTCTTAAATCCCCTTAGTTTCCATAATGCTCCATGATCATGGCAGACTCCAAAAGCATACCTGGAATCCGTATAAATTGTTACGATCTTCCCTTCGGACAGCTGACATGCTCGAGTGAGTGCTACGAGTTCAGCTGCTTGTGCACTTAAGCTTGATGAAATTCGATTTGCTTCCAGCAGGCGGTCCCCTTGGACCACTGCGTAACTAGTTGAGATGTGAAGTTTTGGCTTGTACTAGGATAGAATGTACAGCGTGAGGCACTTTAACTGTTAGGGGGCTCATGAGAACTACATCCGTGCTTGCTAATACAGCTTCTGTTGTTACAGCCACAGCACGAAGACACGGAGGAAGTGCTGCGGCCACTGGATCCAGTTTTAGAAAAATAAGTCACCGGTCTTTGTTTATCTCCATGTTGTTGCGTCAGTACTGCATTCATAAATCCCTGCTTTTCGTCCACGAACAAAGTGAATGGACGAGAATGATCAGGCAAACCTAGCGCGGGCGCAGATAGAAGAGCAGTTTTGAGGGTACAGAGAGCCTTCTCAGCCAGTTCATTCCATTGGATCTGGCCAGAAAGGAGGATGCCAGGAGTATTAGCCAATTGTTGCAACGGCTGTGCTCTTTCAGTAAAATTTAGAACCCACTGTCTGTAGTGGCTGTAATGCGATCGCTAGAGAGAGCTCTTGTTCCATACGTAATGTCATGACCTAGATATTTTACAGTTGTTTTGATTAGCTGCAGCTTAACCTTAGAAACTTTATGGCCATTGTCCCCCAAAAACAGCAACAATTTCTGGGTATCTATTGTACAATTTTCTTCCGTAGCGCTACATATTATTTCCATCTACATACTGTATCAATGTACTACCTATTTCCGGCTAAAAGCCTTCTAAATTTTGGGCAAGAGCTTGTCCATAAACACAAAGGGCTTCTCTGTATCCCTGAGGCATGACGGTCCATGTCCATCGGCGGTACCGCGTTTGACGAGATCGGGATGTATGGCGGAGATGCCAGCCTCTGCTTCGGGAGACAGAGGATATTGGGCACGGTGCGGGCGGAAGGAGGATTTCGGGTGGATCACCAGAGGCTCACAATGGGCTATCCTTCCATAATCATTCTTTCCCTGAACAAGCAAAAGAGGAAGGACGGCACAAAGCGCGATGTACTAAAAAATCAGTTTGAAGCACCACTTTAGTTATTAAACGGTCAGGAGTATCAAAAATATCTGGAGTAACTTGTAACCAGTCTGTTCTTTCAAGGCATTTTTCTACCCATGGTCCTATTTCCCCCCATTTAACAGTGCGTGATTTAGCTAAGGAAATATGAGGCACTGTGCCGCCAAGATAATATATGTGCTGTGAGCATGTAAGATGAACAGAAGCAGCTGCCTTTGTGGATGAAATAAAAACACAGGAGATGTGAAGGGTTTCGGGGCAAGTACCAGAAGTAAGGAAAGATTGTAGCCAGGTGGTGTCTACCTCTATAGGGAAGTATTGGGCAGTACAGTGTAAAATGTCAGGGGCCTGTAAATTGGGAAAAAGACAAGGGGAAAAAGAGTGTAGGGCTTTGAGGAGAATGGTGTGTGGGGAAATATCTAAAGTCCATGCTGCAAAAGTGGGTTGGGGTAAGGGGTAATTTGACACAACAACTTGGGGGTTGAACAGAAAAAACCTTTGTCAGTCATAGAAATAGAAAGAGAAAGTTTTGTCATGAGATCTCTTCCTAAAAGGTTAACTGGACAAAGCTGATTCAAAAGAAAACGATGCAGTAAGGTATGTCCGCCAGGACATGACTGGACTTGAAGAGGTTTTGATACTTGAAGAAGGTGAGGTTGTCCAGAAGCAGTAAGCACAGTAACAGTTTCGTTCGAGGCAGGGACCTTTGCCAGCGAGCGAGTGGCACCAGTGTCGATTAAGAAAACAGTCTCAGTGCCATCAGCGAACAATGTCAATAAAGGATCAGTCTCTGAATTATGGGTGAGCAAAGGTAGTTGAAAAGAGTGGCTGGAGGTCCCAGCGTTTTCCTATGGCCAGTATTGTTGGTCAGGGGTGTCAGAAAAAACAGGTGGAATAAGGGGAGGTGGGGGCTGTTGCTGTCTGTGAGGGCACTCCCGACGAAAATGTCCAGTTTCACCACAGGCGTAGCAAGAGAAGGAATTAGCATTGGAATTTAAGGGAGAGGGAATAAAAGGATTCTTATTGTGGTCAACAGGAGGAGCTCTAAAACCACCTCGTCCTCTTCCTCGTCCTCGTCCCCTTCCTCTAAAGCCATATCCTCGACCTTGGTCAGGAGTATTCCTGGTATAATAGTTCATCTGTGCTGCCAATAATTTGGCATGAGAGTCCGATTCCTTCTGCTTAGTTTGTTTTTCGGCATGTTCAGCATGTCGTTTGACTTCATCAAACGTGGCACTTTCCCACTCAATACAGGAAGTGCGGACCTTGTTTTGTATATCAAGGCGCAAACCGGAAACAAAAGGTGGAACTGCAGCTCGGGTGCGGTCATCAACATTTTCCAAGCCCGAGTGATTAGCCATAAGGTCTTGAATCCTATGTGCCCATTCATCAACCGTCTCGTCTCTCTTTTGTTTTGCAGCAGAAATAAGGGACCAGTCCGTTCCTTTTTTATATTTTTCTGCAATATTTTGTCTCAACGCCTCCCATTGTGGGTTAAATTCGCCTTCTCCACCTATCCCCTGTCCTCGAGTTAAAGCTGGGTTCCATACCCATGGAACGTCATTGCGGACACCCCTGCTAACAGTGGCCCATGTGGTCCCAAGCTTTCGACGAAGTACCTGGGTCCATTCAGCAGCATTAGGCTTATACATGCTATCTAACTGATCAAGTTGTTCAACAAATTTTAGTCCTCCTACTTCCTTTGGATCTGGAAGTGCATTCACGACATCTTTTAGTTCTTGGATGTCCCAATTCCGATTTATCATAACTGTTGTGGGATTTTGGGGTCCAGCTGGATGGGCAGGGTTATAATGGGGATTGGGAACTTCTATTAAAGGGCAAGTAAGTGAAGGTGAAGGATCAGAAGAGAAAAAAGTTGGAGCTGGTTTGTGAGTTCGAGTGCATTTGGAGACGGGGGTTTGTCTAGTACAGGGTGGGTCATCAGGGGCTGCTAGTTGTAGTGCAGGGGGGGCAGTCGGAATGGGGGATAGAGGAGGGGAAAATGGAGGTGCCTGAGGTTGGTACTGAGGAGGGGAAAAATAATAGGATAAAGGGGGTCTTTATTTGGATTATTCTTCCTTTTTCCTCCCATCTGCCTGTGGTTCAGTGCCTATCTGAACTTTCTGTAATGTAATTAGTAATTCCTCTTTCTCCTTTTTAGCCTTTCCCTCATTTGCCCGCAACAATTCATTCTGTTTCTGTACTGCTTCTAAATTTCTGTCTTTTATTACTAATTCCCATCTATCGAACATATCCATTCGATACGGTCCACTATTATAACAACCCTGCTTATTCCTACACAGGATCTTCCTAGTTTCCTGTATTTCACTTACATCTCCTGTCCCCTCTATCGGCCAACGCCCACCACTCTGTCTATTCCATTTCTTACATGCCTTCTTGAAATCTAAACCTGTCTTCTTTTCTATAAATTTTCTAGGAGACCCATTTTTACGGGGCGTCTGTTGATCCTCCGAAAATAATTCTTCCAGCATTAATGATTTTGATCCCCCTGTGCGGCGATTAACAGGCTTACTGTTATAAGTTCCCATTATGTCCCCTTGCCCTCCCGGGTTCTGTATTTAATTTTCCAACTATTTTTCCATAGCGCTACATATCTTCCATAGCGCTACATAGTCTGTATTTAATTTTCCAACTATATACTGATTCGCCTAATCCCTTGTACGTATGAATCAGCGAGGTATTAAGTGTGCCACTCACTATTCCCTTACTGTTCCCTTCTTTAGTCCCAAGGGGAGACACCTAACTATCGGTCCTGTCCCAGTTCCCAGGAGAACACGGTATTGTTGCTTATTCCGTATGTAGATTTATTTATTTTCCATAGCGCTACATATCTTCCATAGCGCTACATATCATTCCGTCCTAACAGCAATCCTGCAATCTGTGCTCTTTTCGGTTTATATTTCCATACCACCCCGTTACTCGTCCCGTTAGCCTGTCCGCTCACATCCCCGGATTCCAGCTCAGGTGACTTCGTGTCCGATTCGGTTCAAGTCTCCATCACCTTAAGCAACCCGTTGAGATATGAGTATGACTAGACGGTCAACAGGAAACTCGCCCTCCCGTTATTTAGAAAATAAAAAATGTTCGGAAATCCCCCGGTGCTTACCCCAGCCTGGAAGTGTGCAAGCTCTGTCTGGAAATCCGTTCAGTCACTGTGGATGTAGCAAAGAGGAGACCAGGGGCTCCTCACGCAAGAACTGTTTCAGGACAGGGCAGTCCTAACTTTTGCCGGAGCTGCATGCTCTGCTGCCGGAGATCTCAAGTTGACGGCAGTCCGCTGGTAAGACGGATCACTGAAATGGTCTCGCTGGAGAAGTCGACCGGCCGTCTCTTGCCCCACGTCCGGGCGCCAAAAACTGTGGACACTTTTTGTGACTGAAGACAGAGAAGAAAATTAAAATTAGTCAAAACCTTTTATTGATACATACCAGGCAAAGGTAAAATGTCAGAGAAACACAGTCCTAGGACACCGCACTTCATCTGCCTCGAGCGCAGATGTCCTTGCTCTTTTATACCTTTCTAATCTCCTGATCGTTGACCACGTAAGAAATAAAAATAGCGTCCTGACTCATTGTACTTTTCCAATTTTGTAAAGTCATTACCCTAAAGGTATATTTTCTTGTCACACACATCATCAAAAGAAAACTTCCAGAAAGTATACATACTTCTTGTCACGTACGCAAACCACAAACAAGTTTCATCATTCTGTCCTATTTTCTGTACACACATACATTTTGTTCAATTACATTATTTTATGTTTTTACAAGGTCCTGCTAATATGATCTTTTAAGGAGGATTTAACCTCCTGTATGTCATGTCTGTCACTCCAGAACACAACACTGTGACATCTAAGTGTTCAAAATTCTTTAACATAACACTTTTGAAATATAATAACATTTTAGTTGAGGTCTCAGGATACAACTGTTGGCTGCTTTGAGTCATGAGGCAGAGCAGGTTTGAAGCTTTGCTAATAAATGATAATTTCAGAGGAATATTGAACCATTCTAATATTTAGGCAATTCAGCTTTGTGGTTATTTTTTTACTATATTAGAAATCCTGAGCACATTTCATGCACTGTGGCATAAAGTATCATTCAGCCACTTTTCATGTATGTCTACATAAGTTAAGTTGCTTAATTTTTTTTTTATTATTACTTTTTAGGGAAAGATTTGTACAAAATGTCTCACAGATGCATAGACAAACAAGGGATGGCCACAGGATGGGACAAAGACAGATGACAGACTGTTAGCATATAGCAAGGCCTCTGCCCTGCATTTTGGTACAGTACATTAGCTTGTACATAAATGAATAAATAAACATTATGACTACTATTGTGTTACAAAAATAAAGAATATCATCACTAGTGAATTGAATAAATACATGTTGTCACACACAGGTGCGAACAGGGGACAGCCAAAGGGCTCAATAGATAGCGAAAGAACAGAAGATAGTGGATTGGAACAGAGCATTAATGCCTTTTTTTCCTTTCATTGACAAAAAGACGGAAGAATAAAACGCTCCTACCGGATGTAACGCTCCCATATCCTCCTCGAAAGTCTCTCAATAAAGAAGATTTCTCTTCCGGCCCCGCTGAATTGCCTCACTTCTGGTCTCGTCTCGATGACTTTAGTTCCATCTCCCCGAGCTTCTTCAATGAACCTCACTCCCGCGTTTTGATTTCATTATCTCCCTATCAATTGTACTTTCTCCTACACATCCATAAAAGCTCCGAGAACCCATTCTGTTGTTGTCAAATTTTTGCTTTGCTTTACTTTGACCCTGATTTGGACAACTGGAACCTTCAGCCAGTATACGGGGAAGCTCCCCAACTCTTGATCTGTTGTGTTTGCTATTCTTCTTTTATCACAAAGTCTAATGTCAAGCCTTCGCTAAATGTAAATGATTTGTATGTCAGCTCCGCCTACATCTGACTCCGCCCCCTCTTGTGTCCTTGCTTCAGTGCACACGATTGCAGGTTTTTCACTGCATTGCCATCAGGAAAATTATCAAAAATACACAAGCTGAAGTAACCCATCCCAAGATAAAATTGTAACAGTAAACTAGTTTGTAATTGACTTCTCTCACAATGTCTCTCTGTTTTAAAATGGACAAGCTTGAATATTTGCCAATGTCTGACAATGTCAGTTTTGGAAATGCTCTATTCAGAAGATCTCAATGAAAATATAACCTTTTTTTGATAAAGTTCCTTGAAGATTAAGTGTGGCAAAATTCAACAAAAATCACTCCGGTGAGATCTGAGTTGTTTTATGTGGACAGACAGACCAGGCAGACACACATTGAGTGTGTATTTTAGGTAAATGGCACTTGTAATAAGGTGTCATATATGCGCCCGACCCGACACAGATTGGACACGGAGGCACACGTATAAAATGAATTAACTTTTATTTTCTTCAGCCGTGGGACACGTCTTCCCCGTGTCCCACTGCCCCTACACAGTCCCAAAGCATCAACACACAAAAGTAGCGCACTGCTCCTCTGTACCACCACTCCTCCCAGGCAACCTTGTCCTCCTCCACCCGACTCTGGCCACTGAGTGGTGGTTGCTGGCTCCTTTTATCGGGTACCCAGAAGTGCTCCAGGGGCTTGATTGCCGATATCCAGCTACACTTCCGGGTGTGGTGAATATGCTGTCCATACGGGCTCAGGAGTCCCAGCTGCAGGACCTCCTGGCGGCACCTGCTGGACCCAACAGGGCTGCACCCAACTCCAATTCCCATGGGGCCCTGCAGGAAACCAGGGCACTGCTCCAACCCAGGGGGGTGGCCATCTAGCATCCAGGGGGAGGTATTTCACCGTCCAGGGCTGCTCCCCCTGAATATACAGTGAAGGAGCGTCCCGGCCGGGGTCTACCACACACTAAAAAACAGCACTTACTGAAGACCAAAGAATATGAAAATCCAAAGAAAGGGAGTCAAAAAAAAAATAGTCAAGAACTAACAGAACAACAGCCTTATTACCATTGCTGGACACTGGGGGAGGGAGGCCCTGCCTCCCATGGCTCAATATATAGTGCACAAGGCATATTGTGATGAAAAAAGGTCTCTGGGAAATGATGTGAGATATGAAAAGACTGAGAGAGAATAACAGTCAGTGCCAGTAGAGGTATACAAACTAGAGATCAAAAACATAGCGAGGACACCAAATGCGATGTGACCTGCACACCTTCAAGCCCTTCTGATCATTTCTGCTGAAGACACCTATTGGTTTACTCTTTATCATAAGGTTGTGATTTCCTGATCAAAATTTCATCCAAAAATGCCATAAAAATTAGATACTAAACTAGATTGCCCAAAACCAGGGGACCTCCATAAAGCTCAACATTTTGCATAAGCCAAAATGAAACTTAGAATCAAAACTGACATGAACCTACCACTCGGGCCACTTGTAAAAAACAACTAACTAACGGTAAAGATTCTTGTGTTTTTAAGCACAGAAGGATAATTTTGAATGAGACTATGGCCATATTTATACTGGAGGTCCACTGACATCACAAATGTGATGATCGCCATCTCATGACTCATCTACTACATCACTTTAACAAAGAGAGGGATAAAATAAAATAGTTTTTAAAATTCTCCAATGAATCCCAAGTATTAGGAAACTTTTAAGTAAACAGAAACCTAAAGATAACATATTGTGACAGAAATAAAATGATATGATAACATAAAGCAATAACTAAAATACAGTACATATGGAAATGAAAACCAAAACATAATTAATAACAATATTTAGAGAACATTTAATAAAAGAAATGTAGAGCACAGGTGTCAAACTCCGGTCCTGGAGGGCCGCAGTGGCTGCAGGTTTTCATTCTAACCATCTTCTTCATTAGTGACCAGTTTTTTGCTTCTAATTAACTTCTTTTGCCTTAATTTTAATTAACTTGACTCAGCCCCTTTGTTGTTTCTGTTTCCTTAATTAGCAGCAAAACAATAATGAGACACGAAACGAGTTGCTCACACAACCAGCTATCCACAATATCTGAAAATAAAGAAAGGTGAAGGTCTCAGTAAGACAGATCTCTCAGATCACCAAAACATTTTCACGGTGTTCTTGGAAAAAAACAGAAAATCAAGAATTTTGGAAATGTCTGATGTGGCTGAAAGAGAGCAGCAACAAGCCATGGAATTAAAGAATGAGTTTAATTAACAGCAAGAATCAGCTTCTCATTAAGAAACTGGTTGTGGAGTGAAATTGGTTGGAGTTTGAAGACCCAATTTAGCTGGTCATCTGTTGGCTCGTTTCACATCTCATTTCTGTTTGGCTGTCATTTAATGAAGAAATGAATCAAGTCAGAGCACTGAATCCTTAAAAAACAGGGCTATTAAAACAAAGGGCAAATGAGTTAATTAGCAGTGACAACTGGTCACTGATTAGGAAAAGGGTTAGAATGAAAACCTGTAGCCACTGCAGCCCTCCAGGCCCAGAGTTCGACACCCCTGCTGTAGAGAATAGACAACATAAATAGGTGAAAAATAAATCACATCAGGCCTCCCCCCAAGCAGCCAGCCCACAAATTCAAGAGCCAGGCTTTTAGGCCTTCCTAGACCAAAAAAGGGGCACTGGCTTGAATAGTTCAACAACGTTCTTAAGTATCCCAAATACACAAAAATGTCCTTCAAAAGACAACAAAACCACAAACTTTATAGGACAGCATATCTTTACAATAAAATAACTCCTTTACAAATAAAAATTTGTTCATAAAACTCAGAAAAGTAATCAAAAATGCAAAATAAGGGGAAAGTGGATTGGATTAGAAAGGAAATCCAAGGCAACTAAACACTATCCATAATCCAGTAATCATTAATGTCAACCCAGAAGTAAAAAGTCCAAGTAAGGTTCACAGAGAAGAGCAGTCCACAAACTCCAGTGACTCTCTGAAGGAAGTCATCGCATCCAGCTAAATATAAAGGCAGAGGGTGGTTCATCAGATGTTATGTCTTGGTGACCCCAACTCTAGGAATTCCACCCATCCATTATCCAACCCGCTATATCCTAACTACAGGGTCATTGGGGAGCCAATTCCAGCCAGCAAAGGGCGCAAGGCAGGAAACAAACCCCGGGCAGGGCGCCAGCCCACCGCAGAACTCTAGGAATTTTACCATGGAATACAACTTAAATACTTACATACTAAATAATAAATTAACAAAACTACATTAACAAAAAGGACATAAAAACAAAACACATGGAAAACAATAAATAGATAGAGTAAGATGCCCTAATTTGGGTGTCCATAAGTAATATATATATATATATAAGTAATGATTTACGTCATTAGGTACACTAGAAGTACATAATAAACAAAACTAGCTGTGATAAACATTTGAAAAATTAAAAAAAGTGTGCACCAATTGAAATATGTAATTTCTAAATATGTCTGATTGTAATAGGAATGTGTCTTTGTTATCCTCTAAGACCCCGGTGTCGAACTCCGGTCCTGGAGGGCCGCAGTGGCTGTAGGTTTTCATTCTAACCATCTTCTTCATGCTAATTAATTCCTTTTGCCTTAGTTTTAATTAACTTGACTCAAGCCCCTTAGTTGTTTCTTTTTCCTTAACTAGCAGCCAAGCAATAATGAGATACAAAACAAGCCACCACATGACCATCTAACCTGTGCCTATCACACAATATCTGAAAATAAAGAAACGTGAAGGTCAGAAAAATCAACAGTTTTGGAAATGTCTGCTGTGGCAGAACGAGAGCAGCAACAAGCCATTGAATTAAATAACGGGTTTACAGTAATCCCTCCTCCATCGCGGGGGTTGCGTTCCAGAGCCACCCGCGAAATAAGAAAATCCACGAAGTAGAAACCATATGTTTATATGGTTATTTTTATATTGTCATGCTTGGGTCACAGATTTGCGCAGAAACACAGGAGGTTGTAGAGAGACAGGAACGTTATTCAAACACTGCAAACAAACATTTGTCTCTTTTTCAAAAGATTAAACTGTGCTCCATGACAAGACAGAGATGACAGTTCTGTCTCACAATTAAAAGAATGCAAACATATCTTCCTCTTCAAAGGAGTGCGCATCAGGAGCACAGAATGTCACATAGATAGAGAAAAGCAAACAAATCAATAGGGCTGTTTGGCTTTTAAGTATGCGAAGCACCGCGGCACAAAGCTGTTGAAGGCGGCAGCTCACACCCCCTCCGTCAGGAGCAGGGAGAGAGAGAGAGAGAGAGAGAGGGAGAGAGAGAGAGAGAGAGAGAGACAGACAGAGAAAAACAAATAAGCAAAAATCAATACGTGCCCTTCGAGCTTTTAAGTATGCGAAGCACCGTTCAGCATGTCGCTTCAGGAAGCAGCTGCACAGAAGGTAGCAACGTGAAGATAATCTTTCAGCATTTTTAGACGAGCATCCGTATCGTCTAGGTGTGCGAACAGCCCCCCTGCTCAATCCCCCTACGTCAGGATCAGAGAAAGTCAGCACAAGAGAGAGAGAAAAGTAAGCTGGGTAGCTTCTCAGCCATCTGCCAATAGCGTCCCTTGTATGAAATCAACTGGGCAAACCAACTGAGGAAGCATGTACCAGAAATTAAAAGACCCATTGTCCGCAGAAATCCGCGAACCAGCAAAAAAATCTGCGATATATATTTAAATATGCTTACATATAAAATCTGCGATGGAGTGAAGCCGCGAAAGGCGAAGCGCAATATAGCGAGGGATTACTGTAATTAACAGCAAGAATCGCCTTCTCATTAAGAGACTGGTTGGAGTGAAATTGGTTGGAGTTTGAAGTTTAGCTGGTCATCTGTTGGCTCGTTTCACATCTCATTTCTATTTGTCTGCCATTTAATGAAGACGACCCCCGTGACCCTGTGTTCGGATTCAGCGGGTTGGAAAATGGATGGATGGATGGATGGATGGATGGATTTAATGAAGAAAGGAATCAATTCAGAGGACTGGATCCTTAAAAACAGGGCTATTAAAATGAAGGGAAAAGGAGTTAATTAGCAGAGAAAACTGGTCACTGATTAGGAAAAGGGTTAGAATGAAAACCTGCAGCCCCTTGTGGCCCTCCAGGCCTGGAGTTTGACACCCCTGCTCTAAGAGGTCCATAAAGGGTTCACTCTCCAGTAAAGAATCACCAATCAAAACTATCACATTCATAATGGCTGACCTTGAAATAGTCTAAAACGATAATCCACATGCCTCTGTCTGAAGTTTCTCATTTGTAACTTTCTGGAGGTGACTTTTAGAGGGCTAGGACCACCAGTAAAGAATTGAATGTCAAAAATATTCTCATGTGTGTGTTCAGCAACCTTAAAATAGCATAAAATGACACGCACATGCTGATATTATCGATACCCCTTATCCCCTAATGGGGTTGCTTGATGTGGCATGCACAACTTCAAATCCTTCTAATCATGTTTGCTAAAGACAACTGTTTCTTTACTCTTTATCAAAAGAGTATAAGTCCCTGCACAAAATGTGGGTCAAAATGGCCTAAAATGAAATTTTCTCTCTATGGACTAAACGGACAGACATAAGGGGAAACCCAAAAAGTTTCACATCTTGCTTGCATAACGAGATGTCAATGCGCGTCGATTGGTTTATCAAATGTGGGGTTCCTCTCATACCGGTGAGTCAGGGGGTGCAGAACAGAAGTGTAGAACAGCTCCATTTGGCTCCTAAACAGAGTCGCCACTGAATTAAACCCATGCCGTCTAAATAAAGGTGCCAGTGTGGATCTTCAGAGCGATACCATAAAGGAACCGCTTTTGGTTTCCAAAAGAGCCATCCGCATGAAGGTTCCTGAAATAAGCTTTATTTATTCAGATCCATAACAGGCTCCATACACATCGTGTTTCTCTGGAGACTCTGACCAGCATTACATGTGAACGCCCAGGAGTGGGAAGGTGAGACATGAAAAGGTGGAGCTCTGAATAGTCTGACTGCACGTGAAGGTGGCCTTATCAGCAGCACCATACGACCTTCTGTTTGTTCATCTCCACTGCTGTTAAAAAGTGCACAAAAGTGATAAAGAAGGAGTTGCATTACTGGAAGGACTTCCATAATGAGAGCATCACAGCACACTTGGTGAGAACAGGCCTTTCAATTTAGTCCTGACCACCCCATTTCTCCAACATGACATCCAGTCGAGATCCGAATGTCCCCACAGTCCTGCTGTCCACCACACGACATGTCCATGTGGTTTATTACGTGAAGAAGAAATTAGTAACATTTGTGGCAAATCTCTCCTTGACAAATTCTCTTCTGTGCCCCTGTGTTCGGGTTCATTACTGTACATTCTTTGAGTTTTTGATAATGGTTTATGTTACTTATTTTTGCCATATACTTTACTATTTTATTTTTCTGATGACATAACATTTTTCTTAGTGTATTTGTGGTGCCTATTGGAGGAGGTTTTGTATACACTAGCCCAGCCTTTCTGACCTAATTGAATGTATACAAAATTTGAATAATATTGATAAATGTAAAAACAGCCAAGCAAGAAAGACTTACAAATATATAACTGATGTACTCCATTGTTACAGTCCGTATTACACCATCTTTGTACACTGTGCACTGTCAGGGTCTCAGGGCATGGAGGTGTTCTATGGGGGCTATCAGCTATCAGGAAGCTGGACTAGACCAGTGCCCACACTGGAAGGCAAAGTGCCATCTGGGACTCGGATTGGACCACTGCCAGGACAGAAAGCCGAGGGGCCGTAAGTGAGTTGAATTGGACCAACGTCAAGACTGGAGGTCAACAAGTTATCTGGGATTGGGAGTCTCAGGCCACCATTTAATGAGGTCTTCGTAACCCTCAGGCAGGTGAGCTTGTGTAGAGTAGCAGAGTGGAGTGCTCATCTGCTGAGGAGGGAGAGGAGGAGGAGGCCGGTGTGTGGAAGAAGATGAAGGCAGGGAGGTAGGAAGCGTAATATGATGTTGTGTGATTTAATGAAACACCTGATGTGCTCTCTTTTTAACTTTGTGTGTCCCATGCCCTGCATAGATATCACCAAGAGACATCTGTGAACATTATCAGTAGTGGTGTGTGCTGCATCTTTATGTGCTGCTCAACATTCATTAAAATAAAGTTCACATCACTTACCTTGAAGAGCATCGTTTCTATTCCTGCTATGAAACTTCTTATACAAAGGAGGATTTTGGTTTGATACTCAAGTAGAAAGGCCCAAAGGAGTTTTTGAAGTTTAGTTCTTCTCATCCTAAATGGTATCGTATGTACATCTTATTGTCACCCTGTTTTGGTCCTGATCTTTATGGGTGTCTTTCTGGGTCCAGGGTCTCTTCCAGAATACCCACAGTCTCTCTGAAGCTGAATCATATCTGGTCCTGTGAGACTAGAGCGACCCCATCAGGCCACAGTATATAGTTGCCTAAGTTGGGGTATTTCTCATCGTATTGTCTATCTCTTAATAACTAAATGATTTTTGGGAAAAACGAAAATAATAATAATAATTTACCTGACTGTAGCCTTCCACAATTCTGTAGCTTCATCTTTCTTAATAAAACTATTCAAGCACTGAGTGTGACACGAATACAAATAAGTCCACAGTCCGAGTATCTTCAGTTTTTAGTAAAATTCAAAGCAAAAACATAATAAAGAGAAAATTTGATAATACTAAAATGGAAAAGTTCTTGCATAAGTTGTTTTTGTTTGAGGCTTACATATCTTGTTGTATTTCTTTACGTTCCTATCATATATTTACAGGACAAAAGGTCAGAAAACTCTGCTATTATTTTATTTATAAGCCAATCTAACAGTTCATGCTTCTAGAAGAGTGACTTTGTTCCTAACTAATTAACATTATTTTATTACAGACATAGCTGAGAAAATCCTATTACATGTTAACTTCCCCGGGTAAAAGATTATACAATTATCTAATTTTGGATCAACAAATAATTGTTTTTTGACAGAGCCCTCCATACCTGAAAGGACTTTAATTAACCCTGTAAAGAACTGGTGGCTTATTAAAGTGAGGTTAACACATGGAAGTGTGCAACCAAGCTGCAAAAGAATGGACACCTTGCCCTGTATTGTCTTATCCTGCAGAGGTAACTCGATTAACAGGTTAGGTTAGGTTGGCTTGATATTAAGATCCATTTTAACACGCTGACATCCACACCAGGGGCCTCATGCATAACACCGTGTGTAGAATTCACACTAAAACATGGCATACAGACAAAAGCGGAAATGTGTGTACTCACAAAAAAATCCAGATTCTTCAATATGTGCATTCGCCAACTTCCACATTCTTCCGCTCCATAAATCCCGGTTAACATGAAAAGTAATGCATGTGCACGCACCCGCTGCCACTCCCCAAACTCCTCCCAGAATTACACCTCTTTGAATATGCAAATCAATATAAATAGCCCTTAAGCTCAGCGTTCTGTGAAAAGGCAATGGCAAAAGCACGGGGGAAATAGAAGAATTTCAGCGAATACCAAGTGGAGGCAAAGAAAATGTACTACTTGTTGGTTGAAACAGTGGTATAATCAGCAAAAGGAAGTTGATCAAGTGACATAGAGTGTCGGAGAAACTCGAAAGCTCAAGTTCACAAAGTCGCACAGTGCCTGAAATAAAAAAGAAGATGTCAGATATCAAAGTCGCCGTGAAAAGGCAAGTCGTAGCCCACCGTCTGAGTGTCATATGAAAGCTTATTACGGTACAGAGAAAAAAAATAGGCACACAGTGGGAAAAAAGCACGAAATGTCAACTTTAATCTCGAAAATTTCCACTTTAATCAAGTAGTTTATTTTGTCATTAAAGTAGAACGTCATAAACATCTTTAAACTGTTTAATTTACTCGTTTCTCAAATACCATCATAACTAAAGTAACACGTTAAATGCTTTGTTCTGTATTTGATCTTCTATGTGCTCCATGTGTGTGAATCACTACCTGCTTCTTAAACAGGCTTTCTCTTCCTTCGACAGGACAGAGAATCCATTACATTTGTGATATTACAGTTCTCTGAATATTTATAATAATTAATTATTCAGAGATTCTGAGATGTATACTTGATATTATTTTCATGATGATAGGAGTTAAAGCATGTTATTAAACATGGGAACACGGTGGCGCAGTAATAGTGACGAGCTGGCGCCCTGTCCAGAGATTGTTTATGCCTCACACAAGATGTTTGCTGCACCGTGCACGACCTTCAATGAAATAACTTATTGCAGCAGTACTGTCACTTTCAAACAAAGTAACCCCCGACTCCTGTCCTTCTTTTTCTTTCTCCAAATACCAAATCGCCATACAATCAGCTCTGTAATAGACGTTAAGCCATCTGTAAGCTTAGAACACTGATGCTTCAGAACTTTTAAGGAACATTGAAATATCTTTGTAGTACGTGTTTAATTATTTTATCCATCTATCCTTCCAGTGTAGCACCAGTCCCAGCAAGTATACAGTGCAAGGCAGGAACAATCCATGATCGTGGCGCCAGCTCATCACTATTGCTGTCCACCGTGCCCTCACATGTTTAATTATTTACAATACAGATTATTTAAGTGATGTTAACATTTTATCTGTATAATGTAATAAACATATTTTGCTGCATTTCATCTTAAAAATGATATCGTCATCACATGTAAATACGTGCTTTATAAAGTGGCTCAGGTTGTGCAGTATTATAACTGTAGTGCAAGTTTACAGTGAGGTAATTGTACTTATAAGTACAAACAGTTCTACAAGGAGCACTTGATCGACTGATTGAGTGCGTTTATAGTTCTTGGGATGAAACTGTTTCTGAACCACGAGGTCCGTACAGGAAAGGCTTTGAAGCGTTTGCCGTGTGAGAGCAGTTCAATAGACAGAATGGCTGAGGCAGCGTGTGCTTGATGCTGTATACCGATAATTCTCTTTCCAATCAGCTGCTGTAGAGCTGTGATCCCACACTTAGATACAGTGATATAAATACTCCAAGTGGTGCAGTGAGAGGAACAACGCTAAAGCAACTATGGTATTTGGAATAGTCTGGCCATTCCGTGGACCATTATATTGTTACAGGTTAATTACAATCAGATGCCATAAACTAATAAACAATATGCGGTTAATTTCAGTGTATTTGCTAAAGCTTTGTCAGGGATGTGGATCTAAAAAAGAAAGGGAAACCACACTGGAACAAAAGCACTGCTTTGATGCTGGGTGCCACCACTTTACAAACCAAGCGGAGAACTTGCATACAGCAAGCATTTAGCTGGCATGAAAATGTGTGTGGCTTTACGCCAAGTTTAGGTTTTATACATCGCGATGTGAGCGTGGAAATGGGCTTACGCAACATTTTTGTGCGTACGCACCATTTATACATGATGCCCCAGCTCTTCTAGCTTGAGCACTAAGCAGTACATCATCTTGAACAGAAGCAAAGGACAACATACCTGTAAAGAAGACAAACTCCACCAGGCAAACGGAATCGAAAGGGCAAGACGAGTACTCATAGTCGGGAAAATGAATCATAACAAATTTGTGCCTAAAAATATTAATTAGTTTAATGGAAAATAATAGGAATAGATTGCTAAACATCCAAGTCCTTAATTTATGTAGTTTTTTTTTTTTTTTTGCAAATTATGCTGCTGTTAAACTTGCCTATTCAGGTCTGCAACTAGAAATAAAAAGTGGAGACAATCCTGTAAGGAGGCTATGGGACACAGAGCAGGGGGATTGGTTGATAGCTGGTATATTCAGCTTTTGGGCCCTTGCTATTGTCCTTGCATTGTTATACAAGCCCTTCTGATCATTTTTGCTGAAGACACCTATTAGTTTACTGTTCATCATAAGGTTGTGATTTCCTGCACAATATATGACACAAACAATGCCCCAAAAATTACGTTGTTGTCAGGACTAGATGTCCCAGAATCAGGGGAACTCCAAAATGCTCAACATCTTGCATAATCCAAAATCAAAATGACATGAACCTTGGACTTGGGCTATTTGCAAAAAGCAACTAACTAACGACACAGATTTTTTGTGCTTAAGGTTAATTTTGAATGAAGCTATGGCCATATTTATACCGGAGGTCCAAAGACATCACAAATGTGATGATCACCATCTAATGACACATCATTTTAACACAGAATGGAATAAAATAAAATACTTTTAAAAATTCTCAAATGAATCCCAACCCAACAGAAATCTAAAAATAACATATTGTGACAGACATAGCATGAGGAAATGAATAACATAAAACAGTTACTTAAGTATATATAGGAATTAAAAGCAAAACATAATTAATAACAATATTTAGGAGAACATTTAATAAACAATTGTAGTGAACAGACAATATAAATTGTGAAAAATAAATAAAAACCTGACCAGGATTTGACCTCAAAAACAGGCCTCACCCCAAGCAGCCAGCCGACAAACTCAAGAGTCAGACTTTTTAGACCAAAAATGGGGCACAAGCTTGAATAGTTCAAAACGTTTTTAAGTATCCCAAATACACAAAAATGTCCTTCAAAAGACAACAAAGCCACAAACCTCTGGTTTTCAGGAAAACATATCTTTAAAAGAAAATAACATCTTTACAAATAAAAATCTGTTCATAAAACTCGAGAAAGTAATCAAAAATGGAAAACCGGCAGTTTTATGTCATACCAGAAAACAAACAAACAAAAAAAAACACTCATGGAAAATAATAAACAGATAGGGTGAGCCTTCCTAATTTGGATGTCTATAAGTAATATATACTGTATATAAGTAATGATTTACCTGATGAGGTAGAAGTATCAAATAAATAAGAATAGCTGATATTTGAAAAATTAAAAAGTGTGCTTCAGTTTAAAAATTTAAAGTCTAAATATGCATGATTGTAATAGGAATTTATCTTTTTCCACCCTCTGAGAGGTCCATCAAGGGTTCGATCTCCAGTAAAGAATCACCAATCAAAACTACCATATTCACAATGGCTGACATTAAAACAGTCTAGAACGATACCCCACATGCCTCTTGTCTGCCTTCTGGAAGTGGATATTAGAGGGCTGGGACCACCGATAAAGAATATCAAAATCTTCTCAAGTCTGTGATCGGCAACCTCAAAATAGTATAAAATGACACGCAGGTGTGTATATTACCGATACTCCCTTTTTTCTGTGAAAAGAAATAACCATTAGGTGGCGAACCCCTGGTGTCGCTTGATGTGGCACGCACAACTTCAAATCCTTCTGATCATTTTTGCTGAATACAACGATTTCTTTACTCTTGACCAAAAGAGTATAATTCCCTGCACAAAATTTAGTCCAAAATGGCCATAAAAGAGTTTTTCTCTCTCTGAACTAAAGGGACAGACATAAGGGGAAACCCAAAAAGTTTGACATCTTGCTTGCATAACGAGATATCACTGCAAATGGGGTTTCTCTCGTACCAGTGAGTCAGGAGTCGGCGGACAGACGTGACATCAAAGCGTTCATATGTATTTCTTAAAAATACTAAAATTAAACAATTAACAATAAGGGGAAATTACGCATAAACCAAGGGACACACCCTGGCAATAACATAACATCAATAACAACAAAGTTACATAAAAGAAAACACGCACCGGGGCAAGGGTGAAAGCCTTGCTGTTACGTAACGTCAAGAAACAGGCGAGAGTCGACAGGCACCCATAATCCAAAATGAAAAATTTTATAGGTAAAGAAAAAAAAATTAGCATATCATGGAAAAGTGCAAACCTTGGATTATAATGATTACATTGAGCTCACTAAAAGCATTTTAACGAAGCCACAGTGGAACCTCGGTTCACGAACGCCTCGGTACACGTACAACCAAAAAGTTCGCCAAACTTTTGCCTCGGTTCACGACCACACACTCGGTATACGAACAAGCCAGTTTCCCTTTCGGTTTGTGCGCGCTGATGATTTCCGCACGTGTTGCATTGTTCTCAGTCAGACGTGAACTGCTGAACTGCTGCAATGTAAGAAAGAGAGAGAGCAGGCAGGCTCGTGTGTTGATGAGAGAGAGAGAGAGAGAGCAGGCAGGCTCGTGTGCTGATGAGAGAGAGAGAGAGAGAGAGCAGGCAGGCTCGTGTGCTGCTGATGAGAGAGAGAGAGCAGGCAGGCTCGTGTGCTGATGAGAGAGAGAGAGAGAGAGAGCAGACAGGCTCGTGTGCTGATGAGAGAGAGAGAGAGAGAGAGCAGGCAGGCTCGTGTGCTGATGAGAGAGAGAGAGAGCAGGCAGGCTTGTGTGCTGATGAGAGAGAGAGAGAGAGAGAGCAGGCAGGCTCATGTGCTGATGAGAGAGAGAGAGAGCAGGCAGGCTCGTGTGCTGATGAGAGAGAGAGAGAGAGAGCAGGCAGGCTCTTGTGCTGATGAGAGAGAGAGAGAGAGAGAGCAGGCAGGCTCATGTGCTGATGAGAGAGAGAGAGAGCAGGCAGGCTCGTGTGCTGATGAGAGAGAGAGAGAGAGAGCAGGCAGGCTCTTGTGCTGATGAGAGAGAGAGAGAGAGAGAGAGAGAGAGAGAGAGAGAGAGAGAGAGAAAGCAGGCAGGCTCATGTGCTGATGAGAGAGAGAGAGAGAGAGAGAGAGAGAGAGAGAGAGAGAGCAGGTAGGCTCGTGTGCTAGAGAGAGAGAGAGAGAGAGAGAGCAGGCAGGCTCGTGTGAGGATGAGAGAGAGAGAGAGAGAGAGCAGGCAGGCTCATGTGAGGATGAAAGAGAGAGAGAGAGAGAGAGAGAGAGAGAGAGAGAGAGAAGGCAGGCTCGTGTGAGGATGAGAGAGAGAGAGAGAGAGAGAGAGAGAGAGCAGGCAGGCTCTTGTGCTGATGAGAGAGAGAGAGAGAGAGAGAGAGAGAGAGAGAGAGAGAGAGAGAGAGAGAGAGAGAGAGAGAGAGAGCAGGCAGGCTCGTGTGCTGATGAGAGACAGAGAGAGCAGGCAGGCTCGTGTGCTGATGAGAGAGAGAGAGAGAGAGAGAGAGAGAGAGAGAGAGAGAGAGAGAGAGAGAGAGAGAGAGCAGGCAGGCTCGTGTGAGGATGAGAGAGAGAGAGAGAGAGAGCAGGTAGGCTCGTGTGCTAGAGAGAGAGAGAGCAGGCAGGCTCGTGTGAGGATGAGAGAGAGAGAGAGAGAGAGAGAGAGAGAGAGAGAGAGAGAGAGAGCAGGCAGGCTTGTGTGCTGATGAGAGAGAGAGAGAGAGAGAGAGAGAGAGAGAGAGAGAGAGAGAGAGAGCAGGCAGGCTTGTGTGCTGATGAGAGAGAGAGAGAGAGAGAGAGAGAGCAGGTAGGCTCGTGTGCTAGAGAGAGAGTGCGTGCAGCTGAGAGCGAGCCTGAGTGTTTGTCAGTGTTATTCAATGTTTTTACATTAGTTTACTATTACACTGTGCATTCTATGGTGTAATTAACTATATTTGTGCTTAAAAATATTTTTAAAAATATATTTACATACAGTTTGTACGGTCTGGAACGGATTAATTGTATTTACATGCAATCGTATGGGGAGATTGCTTCGGTTCACGACCAATTCGGTTTACGACCAGAGGTCTGGAACAAATTATGGTCGTGAACCGAGGTTCCACTGTATATTGATGGGGGTTTTTCACGTGTTTAATTTCTGTAGAACAGCGCCATCTGGCGACAAAATAGGGCAGTGCTTTTAAACAGAGTCGCCACTGAATTAAAGCCATGCAGTCTTAAAAATAAAGGTGCCAGTGTGGATGAGCGATATCATAAAGCAGGGGTCCTCAGTCCCAGTCCTGGAGGGCCGCAGTGGCTGCAGGTTTTTGTTCTAACTTGGTTTCTTAATTAGAAAGCAATCCTTGCGAATAATTTAATTTCCTGGCTTGTTAGTACTTTAACTCTGCTGTGTCAGCTCATTCTCATATCCTAGATTTTCTTCCCCTTTCTAAGGATCTCATCCAAATGATTTGAAGGCTAAAATGGAGGAGTAATTCTCAGTCCTTCACTTTGTTCTCTTCACTTTCCTTCCAAGTATTTAATTAAACCCAATAGTACATGATAAATACACACAGGTGGACATGGTAACAAGCTAAATGGAGAAATGCTGCTCTCTTTTGTCATTTTCATGTTATTGCTAATTAGGAGCAATTAAAACTAAAATAATCAATAAGGGTTCAAAATCTTAACAAGCAAGGCAACTAAAGTGAAGCAGAAATGTTACTTGAGCAATAAGGGCCTCTTTATAAGCAATTGGGTTGGAGCAAAAACCTGCAGCCACTGCGGCCCTCCAGGTCTGTGACTGAGGACCCCTGGCATAAAGGAACCGTTTTGGTTTTCAAAAAAGTCATCCGCATGAAGGTTCCTGAAAGAAGCTTTATTTATTTACTTCCATAACAGCCTCCGTACACATCGCGTTTCTCCACAGACTCTGACCGGCATCACATGTGAACGCCCAGGAGTGAGAAGATGAGACATGACAAGGTGGAGCTCTGAATAGTCCGACAGCATGTGAAGGCGGCCTTATCAGCAGAACCATACGACCTTCTGTTTGTTCATCTCCACTGAAAACTCTGTGGTTTAAAAGTGCACAAAAGTGATAACAAAGGAGTTGCTTTACTGGAAGGACTTCCATAATGAGAGCATCACAGCACACTTGCTGAGGACAGGCCATTCGGATTAGCCCTGACTACCCCATTTCTCCAAAATGACATCCAGTTGAGATCTGAAGGTCCCCACAGTCCTGCTGTCCACCACACAACATGTCCATGTCATTCATTGCGTGAAGAAGAACGTAGTAACATTTGTGGCAAATCTCCCCTTGAAAAGTTCTCTTCTGCGCCCCTGTGTTCTGGATCATTACTGTACAGTCTGTGAGTTTTTGGTAACAGTTTGTTACTTTTTTCTGTTATATACTTTTAATTTTTCTTATGAAATAACGATTTTCTTTCCTTATTTGGGGCTCCTATTGGAACAGGTTTTATTTACACTAGCCCAGCCTTTCTGACCTAATTGAATGTATACAATATTTGAAAAATATCAAAAAATGTAAAAACAGCCAAGCAAGAAAGACTTACAAATATAAAACGGATGTACTCTATTGTTACAGTCCGTATTACACCATCTTTGTACACTGTGCACTGTCAGGGTCTCAGGGCGTGGAGATGTTCTATGGGGGCTATCAGCCATCAGGAAGCTGGACTAGACCAGTGCCCACACGGGAGAGCAAAGGGCCATCTGGGACTTGGATTGGACCACTGCCAGGACAGAAGGCTGAGGGGCCGTAAGTGAGTTGAATTGGACCAACGTCAAGACTGGAGGCCAACAAGCCATCTGGGATTGGGAGTCTCAGGCCACCATTTAATGAGGACTTCGTACCCTCAGGCAGGTGAGCTTGTAGAGTAGCAGAGAGGAGCGCTTATCTGCTGAGGAGGGAGAGGAGGAGGCCGGTGTGTGGAGGAAGATGAAGGCAAGGAGGTAGGAAGCATAATATGATGTTGTGTGATTTAATGAAACATCTGATGTGCTCTCTTTTTAACTTTGTGTGTCCCGTGCCCTGCATAGTAACACCAAGAGAAATCTGTCAACATTATCAGTAGTGGTGTGTGCTGCATCTTCATGTGCTGCTCAACATTCATTAAAATAAAGTTCACATCACTTACCTTGAAGAGCATCGTTTCTATTCCTGCTAAGAAACTTCTTATGCAAAGGAGGGTTTTGGTTTGATAGTCAAGTAGAAAGGCCCAAAGGAGTTTTTGAAGTTTAGTTCTTCTCATCCCAAATGGTATCGCATGTACATCTTATTGTCACCCTGTTTTGGTCCTGATCTTTATGGGTGTCTTTCTGGGTCCAGGGTCTCTTCCAGAATGCCCACAGTCTCTCTGAAGACGAATCATATCTGGCCCTTCGAGACTAGAGTGACCCCATCAGGCCACAGTATATAGTTGTCTAAGTCGGTGTATTTCTCATTGTATTGTCCATCTCTTAATAACTAAATGAATTTAAAAAAAAAAAAAGTTTAAATTTACCTGACTGTGGCTTTCCGTAATTCTGTAGCTTCATCTCTCTTCATAAAACGATTCAGGCAGTGAGTGTGACGAATTTCACCCTGGGATTAATAAAGTATCTATCTATCTATCTATCTATCTATCTATCTATCTATCTATCTATCTATCTATCTATCTATCTATCTATCTATCTATCTATCTATCTATCTATCTATCTATCTACAAATAAGTCCACAGTCTGAGTATCTTCAATTTTTAGTAAAATTAGGGTTAGAATAAGCAAAAACAGCTCACACCATAATGAAGAGAAAATGTGATAATACAGAAAAGGAAAAGTTCTTGCATAAGATGTTTCTGTTTGAGGCTTAAATATCTTATTTTTCTTTAAGTCCCTATCATATATCCATCCATCCATTTTCCAACCCGCTGAATCCGAACACAGGGTCACGGGGGTCTGCTGGAGCCAATCCCAGCCAACACAGGGCACAAGACAGGAACCAATCTTGGGCAGGGTGCCAACCCACCGCAGTCCTGACATATACTTGCAGGATAAAAGTTCAGAAAACTCTCTGCCATTGTTTTATTTGTAAGCCAATCTAACGGTTCATGCTTCTAAGAGCGACTTTGTTCCTAACTGACTAATTGACACTCTTTTATTACACATATAGCTGAGAAAGTCCTATTACATGTTAGCTTACTGGGGTGAAAGATTTTACAATTATCTAATTTTGGATCAACAAATAATTATTTTGACTTTATTATTGTCTTCAAAGAATGTGTTTGGAGTGGAGAACTTAGTTTATTAAGGACTTTCTCCTTGAAACATTTTATCAAATCGTTAGGCTAATAGTTTCGGTCCGTTAGCCCTGCTGACTGATCGAAGCGCTGATAAAGTCTTAACAGACAGAAACAGACGCTGCGAGGATAAGGGGCCGTAAGACTACACACTGACACACTAGTGCGCATGCGCAGTGCAAATCAGTCAGGCACCGGCAGGCAGTTTTAAAGAGTGGGCAGCGAGCCAGCAGTAATTGGAGTCGTGCTGGTCAGTCGGGTGGAAGAGAGGATTTGATAAAGAGAACAGGTACGTACTTGAGTTATACCGGAGTGGGATATCTTGAGAGAAAGAGAGGAGTGAATGGAGTGGACAGCTAGCGAAGGTCCAACTGGATAATTGCCTCATCGGTCTACTCTTTTCACAACCATTTTTATAACCTTTTAAAAGCCCGGACATTCAATCCTGATGTGGATCTTTGGATCTCAGGATCGTGGCGTTAGGGGCTGTCATGATCTATAACCTGGACTCGACTTCTCGCTTTTTTTCACTGGGCATGGTTTTGGCACACGTTGCCGTGCCAGTATGTGCTTCACCCGCATCCAGTTTTTTTAGACGCGGATTCCACTTTCTGTCTGACCGCCGCACATGGGCGCCTGTCCGCCCCGTCACGAACAAAACGGCTTAATGTTGAGCTCCTTCTGTTGCCCTTTTTCTGCCTTCATTCGCTAGCGGACTTGGTTGAGTTTCCAATACGTTGGGTTCATGTGTTAACTTTGGTCAGAGGTGTTCAAGTCAAGAGGCTTGAACCATTCCTGAACCAAATGGCAGCAGAAAGTGACACGAAATAAAATTCAACAAGACCACCGCGGTGGAACATATGTGTGTATAAACACAGGATAATTGCAAGACAAGTGAAGAAAGATACTATACGGTATATACTATAAATAATTAAATACACGGTAAATTAATAGTAATATATTGAAATAGATACAATCAAATAAATAAATAATTACAACAAATGTTAATAAATGGCAGTTACAGATGTTCTGCATATACATAAGCTACTAGGGCAGATCCAAGAGAAAGGACGGGGCAGCCAAGTGGCAGTACAAATGCGGGGTCCCTGCAATTAATTTGCTAATTGTTCCACACAAAAAGAAATTAAGGATGATAAGCGATCATTTTACCCGCGACAATAATAGCTCACTAAACACATTAAAAGTTTATCACGTCTCTCCAAATTCAATTCGACCACAAAAATGTAATTTCTTGTTGACTGGTTAATTATTATTATTATTATATAATTTTATCTGAGGTGAAAAGTAAGCACTACGTTACAACTCGAAAAATACATAGATTCAAATGTGTGAAACTCGTGGTTTGCCACAGTCCCATAACTCGTGAACGCGGACGCACTGAAGTGGAACGCTTTTCCGATATCTTCAAGCACGCGCATCTTTGCGCGCTGCCTCGCCTTTTGATTGTACGCATGCTCCGTGCCAATCGTGGTTATGGTCGCCGGTAATGTGAACGCGCAGCTGCGCTCTATTCCTTTTGCCGTCGTGCTGTTTGTAGATAAACTAGTCAAAAAAAGAGAGAGAGGTTAGGATCACGCGCTGATACAGCGCATTGCTGCACCCACCACACGACAAACCAACTATGGATCCAGATTAGGACCCGAGTGCAGCCATGCAACGGGTGACACCTCAGTCAAAACGGAATGTGGAAAAATAGCACGGTTATGGAAATGTTCTAGTCTATCTTCTGCCAATTTGTCGCTCGTCCTTGGCTCTTTGTACCGACTTTGCATTATGCGTTTTCTTTCGGCATGTCCCGCAGTCTTTATGTTTTTCAGTGATGATCTGTTGGAGTGCAAATGAAACCAACAGTGTGCAAAATAAATCGTCTGAAACTTTAAAGCCACCCGCAAGCGTAAGGGTTTATTATTTTGGTTTACTAATGCCAAAGTGGTTCTTTGGTTTACAGGTGCCAGAGTGACTGGGGCAGATCTACTGGGAGGGGGTTGGGTTTGCTTGTGGTTTCATTTCCCACCCTAACAACATTATGTGCCACCCCATTTGCCACTACCCATTTATATATAAAATATATCAAATTTTTTTTATTAATAATTAAGTTCCATAAAACGTTTATTGACATAAAGCATGTACTGCACTCGGCCCTCCAGTACAACCTCCCCTTCAGAGAACAATGGTTTGTTCCACGCACGACTTGCGCTTTTCATCCTTCTTAATCTGCCGCTAAGAATTTAAAGGTGCAATTTGTGAGAATGAGAAATGAAACCGTCTGTCTCGTGTGAAAGAATGAGGTAATGTAAGAAGTAAATTCTCTCCTTTTTCTCTGCTGTGTGCATAGCTGAAGCTAGTATTAAAGACTGTGGGTTACTCAAATAAGAATTAAACCCGTTATAATTTCATGTAGGGCGGCACGGTGGCACAGTAAGGCTTCCCGGGTCCTCCCTGCATGTTCTCCCGTGTCTGCGTGGGTTTCCTCCCACAGTCCAAAGACATGCAGGTTAGGTGCATTGGCGATTCTAAATTGTCCCTAGTGTGTGCTGAATGTGTGTGGTTGTGTGTGCCCTGCGCTGGCACCCGCCCGGGGTTTGGTCCTGCCTTGCGCCCTGTGCTGGCTGGGATTGGCTCCAGGAGTCCCCCGTGACCCTGTAGTTAGGATATAGCGGTTTGGAGAATGACTGACTAATTTCATGTACGGCATTTTACACTTCGTTCTGTTTATTATTTTTCTTATTTTATGCCCATGGTTTGACAACTCCATTTTACCTTACTACCTGCAAATACTTGTCACTGCACACTGCATGTTCTGGTGTCGATTCAGATAAAACACAGTGCGAAGCAACTTTTGTTTTTAGTTTGAGAACGCTGCTGTTATTATTCACGCCGAAAAAACGTTCAGCATACAGGTGTACAATGATGCTTACCATGGCAGACTTTTAGTTATAGTTATTATTATACATTTTATTTATATAGCGCTTTTCCCATGCTCAAAGCGCTGTTGTGATATAGGAAAAGCCCTAACTTACACTTTTGTAAAGGAAAACAAAAAGAATGTTCAGTGAGTTTGTAACGCTGCCAGTCAGTACTGTAGAAATGTCCAGAATGCGCATTGTTTGTAGATGGCCGCCCGTAGATTTACTTCACTTTGTATGTGAGAGGAGTCTGTTCAGCCTGTTATTAAAGCAGTGTGTTGGTTTTAAAGATTTACTGTTGTAATATTGTAATGTTTTATATCAAAAGTAATTTATTAAGAAAAATAAAAGTGACAGTCTGTTGTTAAGGATATTATAACATTATTCCTCTATGCTCCAGTCTCTGTTTATGTATTTATACGTCTTTAATGAGAGTAAGTTTCTATATATGATTTGTATATACAGCATTTCTTACGTGCTTATCGTGGCTTATTATGGTATGTTAATACATAATACTGTTTTTGATAAATAGAAAATAAGCCTGAAAGAGTTAAACAAGAGGAAGTGTGGAATAATAATAATGATGTGATTCAAGTAGTTGTAACAAATGTATAAAAATTAGGAAAGTTTAGGAGCTAGAGGTGACAATTATGCATTTAAAGACTGTAAGGGTCTGAAGAGAGATCAAGTGGTCAATTATGCTGAAAGTGTATAATTTTATTGTGCGGTTGTAAATGAACTCGCTGTACAGGCACTGCTGGGGAGACAGCGGGTTGAATCTAATTTATTGATCATTCCCCAGGGGTGTAACACTTGCAAACACTTTCATAATTTGCGTGGAGTTTCAAGAGGCACAAAGGCTGGATGCTGATGCATTGAGTGCTCAAATCATTGGCTGTTTGGAGAGGAATGGTATTGGATTATAAACAAAACCCTGTAGATCAGGGATAGTTAGGATAAAAGGTGATGGCAGATTTACATTTTATGTCCATTGCAGTGCCCATTGCTTAAACTTGGTGATAGCTGGCACAGTCAGAAGAGTACCTGATGCTGGAAATATTCTTTCTTTGTTTTGAAAAATTGTACACATTCATGTCTGGACCCCGCGTGTCCATTAGAAATGGTTGGATGGTCAGTGTGAGATGTCTATGGGGGCACCAAGTGAGCTTCAGCACCTTAGCGGTACACGCTGGGCTTGCAGACATGTAGCATACCGCAATGTAATGACAGACTGCCGGCTATTCTTAAAGTGCGCGAACAATCCACAGAGAGCTGTTGAAGCGCAAGGAATCCTGGGTCATTTTGTAGAGCGTCTTGCCGTGTCCAGAAAGGTTTCAAGTGATTCTAAATTTTTGTGAGACATGCTGCAGTCCAAAAAACACTCAGTCTTTCTAAGGCTTTTGATTTAATTCAGTCACTGAAAGACACAACGACACATTATCGTAGGGATGTTTTATTTTGATCTGGAGCGATAGAGTTGGCACGTGTGAAAGAACTGGTATTTCTACTGCCCAGTACTTCTCAAAGCGGTCAGAGAAGATAACGTTAAATCTCTAAGATTGTGTTGTCACCACCAGCCTCGGACAGCATGTCAAACAAGACAGCAGACATGCTTTTCAAGTAATTGAGAGCAGGATAGGGGGAAACAGAAAGGCGTTTTTCTAACTCCAACTGCAGTATCATGATTGGCACTCAGGCTCTAAATCCATGGAGGATGCTCTTCTTATTACAAACGCTTACGAGTCCAATATTGACGACTCCAAGCATGAACTTCATCAGATAAGGAGAGTCTCATAGGAAGCCATGAAAAAATGGTAAACAAAATCCTACCACTCTGTTGGGATTTGAACGCTTTTTGGACCCGTACCGGGATGTGTTCTTTGAGCTGTTGTGTACGATAGCTGTGGTGTTACCCGTCAGCAGTGCTTCTTGTGAATGAAGTGTTCCAGCCCTAAAGCTAATGAAGAATCATTTGCAATCTACAATGACATAAAGTCTCTTGTCAAATGTGGCTAAACTAAAGCATTGAGTCCAAACACAGTACATCTCTGAATTTGGATGACTTGCAGAAAAAATTTGCTGGACAGCACAGTAATCGTCATATTCGGCTCTTATAGTTGCATTTTCTGTAGTTCTAATTTTCAGAGGAAAAGGAATGCTTTTGGGGACAGGTCCTTTTTTACTTTTATATCTGAATAATTTCAAAAGCAACATGACCCTTCATTTTACAACTGTGCATCAGCATCGTTGAACATATTTGTCTGTAGTTTCTTTTACGGTGAGAACTGTGAAATATGCTAATCAAATGATAAACTGCTGACTGCTATTCTGAGGACGGACTTATCTTTGTAATCACTGATTTGATTTACCTCATAAATATGCCTACCTCGAACATGCATGTCATGTACAGTATATGTGCATCTGAAAGAATGTTTTTGTGCTGCCACCCCATGTAAGATTCTCCTGGTCCAGCCCTTCACATCGGTTCTTCAGATCAGTGCTACAAGGAAACCATTTGTGGCTCCCAAAAGACCCATCCACATGAAGGTTCCAGAAATAACCTTTATTTCTTTGGACCCATATGGTAAAAATATAAATATATTTGTAAAATACCAAAAGGTTCCTGATTTTCAAAGGACTCTTGTACCATTCACTTACATAGGCTACTGTAAGTTCAGTTTTTCTTAATTTCTTTGTGTTCTGCTTGGCAGCCTATGCATTAAAGATTTCAGGTTGTTTTTATTTTTTTCTTCAAATTAGGAAGTTTTTCAAAGCACAAATATCAACCCCATTTCTCTTTGAGGGGCACATATATTGCTTAAATAATTACCTGAGTGGGGCAGGAACAAATATTCGCTCAAAATAATTTCAGGAGGCTTTCAGTACAATCATATTGTTAATGTAACATTACACTTGCAGTCATATTTTATAATTTCAAATTAACAACAATTGGGGGCGGGTTGTATAAAAAGTGGTCTTTTAACTAACCACCGCCCCACTAAAATACCATCTGTGTATTTTTTGTAGAAAAGAAAGACTTCAAAAAATAAAAGGCTTAGTATTAATACATCAAAAAAAAAATGAAAACATTGAAATGGCAGTATTATTTCAAAAAAGAAGATGTAATTGTAGCAATTAAATGAGAATAAAATGTTGTCTATCCACTCAAAAAATAGTATAGTTTAATCCTAATTTTATTTCAATTGGCTCTTCACTTCAAAAACAGTAAAAAAATCATTCTTGTTCCCAGGAGGAAGCCTAACAATGGCTATTTAGTCAAATAAGATCGTTTATAAAATTTCCCACCGATAACATACAACCGAAAACCAATGCAGTTCACTCACAAACCAATAACAAACGTACTGGAACCACTGATATACATACGCGAATCAATATAGTTCATATGCAAACCAGTGCTATACATATACAAACGGATATAGTTCACGCACAAACCGATAATATATGGACACGAACCAATATGAAACCAATATTGTACGCACGCAAACCAATTAAGTATGCACGCAAACCGATAGTAAATATTCATAAACCAATAGTGTTGATACGTAAACCAATAGATTACACACAGAAATATATGATTTATGGCCTGTTTGGCCCCTCATATATTGTTGACGATGTGGCTGCTAAAAGCAGCGAGCTGCGTAAGCTACTAGCACTTGGACATGATATTGACATTCGACATATACTCTAATAACGTGTAAGCCGTGTTACATTTACATCATTTAGCAGACGCTCTTATCCAGAGTGACTTACAACAGTGTTTGTTAGTTTTTTTCGCATACCCCTTGGGGTCAGCCATTGTACAGCGCCCCCTGGAGAATTACAGGTTAAAGGCCTTGCTCAAGGGCCCAGCAGAGTAGGATCTCTTTTGGCAGTGACGGGGATTCGAACCGGCAACCTTCGGGATACCAGCGCAGATCCTTAGCCTCAGAGCCACCACTCCGCCCCTAAATTATTATTTTTCATTACATTTTATTTCCAAGTATGTCGTCAAATTTTAAGTTGTGTCTAAACAACAGTGTACAGATTAGGTTTGGCAACAGTTTAGTCAGAGTTCATATCATAGACTCATAGCAAGTAGCGAGACGCGTACTCATCACACATTTTAAGAAAATTACAATGAATAAATGGTCCGAGTGGGTCGACCTAGTCATGTCACTCGATGAAGGATCCCCAGGCCGGTTTTGAGACCCAGTCCGCTCCTGCTGACATTACTGGTATTCATATTATTATTTATAAAAGTAGGATCACCTTCACTATCGTCGGAATCCACTTCACTCTCACTGCCGGATGTTATTTCCTCACAAAGCAAACGGTAAATTTCTTCATCTGACAAACCTCTTCGCCGAGTCGTAACTGATGTTATTCAAGAGCGGTGGTTAGCTGCATTGACTATATGGAAATACGGCTCTAAAGAGAAGAAACACTTTTGTAAATACAGGACATGGCTTCTACGTATTTCCTGAATGAATACTTAATGATAATAAAACGATTACTCATTCAAATTATTAGAAGCGCCAGTGACATATACATAAAACCACAGCAGTAACTACAACAGCGTCCACTTAGCATCAGACTTCCACTTAAGATGTAAACATGTGACCTGTACTTTTACTGCCATCTAGCGGTTCACAGCTAAACGCAGGCGTGTGGTCAGTACGGAATGCTGCCGCCCGTGAAGTGCACGGTAAAATAAAACTGCGGCAAGCAGAACTAACCACCGCCCATACAAGCGCTTGTTATAGGTGGTTAGTTACACTGACCACCGCCCTTTAAAGAGATATACAGAGAACCCTTCCAAGAATGAAATGGTGTTTGGTCAAGCAATGGGCCTACGAAGAGCCACACAACCCAATAAAGAACCATAAAGTGCCATTAAAGAGCCAACATGTTTGAAAAGTGGTGCCTCCAGTTGGTTTCTTTCCCTTCCCCTTTACTCTCTTAAAATACAGAATTTTTAATGGCACTTTATGGTTATTTACTGGGTTGTTTAGTTCCTCAAAGAGCCACTGCTTGGCAAAGCAACAATTTATCGTGGGAAGGGCTCTTTGCATATGAAGCTGGATCTTTGTGCTTTGAGTAACTTTCTAATATGTAGAGAAAAACTAAAATCTGTCAAGTATGGTATAAGTTGTAGGACACTAATACATTAAATAAACAAACTGGACATCACCTGTGTTGTTGTAGGCAGCAAAAGTCCTTTAGTCCTTTAAAAATCAGGAAACACTGGAATTTCGTGGATCCGTCACCATCGTTCATGATTAATTACTGTATGGAGCAAATAAATGTAAATAAATTATAAATAAATAAGAGGGTCTTTCTGGAGCCTTCATATGGAGATAGTTCACACATCTGTTACCATCTATTTAAGATATGGAATCTGTTGCACATCTAAGTAAATAAATGGTTCTTTCTGGAACCTTCATGTAGAGAGGTCTTTTAGGGAATCAAAAATGGTTCATTGGCATCACTCTAATGAACCACTCTGGCACCTTTTGTTTTTAAGAGTGTAGTCCAATTTCCATCCCTCTTTTGCCCACATATTCTTTGTCTCTCCTCATCACACATCCATACTGCTTCAAACTATTTTCCTTCTGAGTTCTTTCTGAGTTTCTCTCCCACATTTGTTGAACCTCAGATTGTCTCATTTCTAATTCTGTCCTTTATTTTGTAACTCCACACCTTCTTCTCTACATTCTCATTTCTTCTTTACTCCCTTCACTCTCATCATTGCTGGTCTTAAATGGTGATACAATGGGAAACAAATACATTTTTTTTTACCTCCTCTTTGCTCGTTCAGCTGCTAAATTTCATCTGCTGTATGCCGTCACAGAAGGACAGTCTGAAAATTATTCATTATTTTTGAAGCATTTGTGGATAAAAATCAGAAAAGTTTACTTTTTTCATTCATGAGTGATATTTTTCCTAACCCTGCTGCTTACACACAAATTGTACTGAGCCTTTTAGCCAATAACGTCGCCCCTTCCGCCCACCCCTAGCTACACCACTGAAGCCTACACCAGGGGGCCTGGTCTTTTAACACATGACTCAGCATATCCACAACCAGATCAAAGAGGTCAGAGAGACTTTAGTAAGACCCCTGGTGCAGAGCTACTCTAACTGGAGTCTTGTCTGTTATCCCAACATGACTTCTAACCTGGATTCTCATTCCTCCACAATGTGGAAGAAATCAACAACTTAATTAAAGAAAGAAACGTATCCTCGAACAATACAAGTCTGATAACCTTTTCATCCGTAACCAGACAGGAGAAAAGCTTCTCCATCATCATTTTATTAGCCTTCAGCTAATGCATGAGCAGGGAGGATTCTTCTACAGCAGGGGTGTCCAACTCCAGTCCTGGAGCACCGCAGTGGCTGCAGGTTTTCATTCTAACCATCTTTTTAATTAGTGACCCGCTTTTGCAGCTAATTAAATTCATTTGCCTTAATTTTAATTATCTTGACTCAGGCTTCTTTGTAATTTCCTTTTCCTTAATTAGCAGCCAAACAATAGTGAGACACAAAACAAGTCACATTATGACCCGCTCACCTGTACCCATCACATAATATCAGAAAATGAAGGAAGGCGAAGGTCTCAGTAAAGTTTACCAGCCAATCTGATGAAAGGACCCCTCTTTTTCACAATTCCTGCGATCCTCATTCAGGGATGACTTTACATTAGGCAGACAAGACAACTTGGCAGGTGGGCCGTGGCACCAAGTGCCACATTTGAGTATCAGATAACGTAGAAAATAAACGTCTACTTTTGCTATACTCCTGTTCTTCCTATTTTATTAGGGTTAGCCATTACCATTTAATTTTCCGTGTATGTGACAGCTGTCCATTCTGGTTGTTCACAGGACATCTTGTGACTTCTTAGTCATCTCTTAGCACAGTCAGTGTATTACATCTTTGTCTCTGTTATTCACTTGACCTTTATCTGGTTTCCAGATTTGCCTAAACAGGTTTCTGACCTTTATTAACCTTTTATGCTATTTCTTTAAGATGGATGCTATATATTAATATGTGACGCATATATCAAAACACTTTATCCTAAATGGCTATGTAACCCCTAAGTCTCATTTTTCTTCCACATTACATTCTTAAAACTTCTTGTTCTTTAACAACACTTTATAGCTCTTTACTGGGTTGTGTGGTTCCTCATAGAGTCATTGCTCGCCAAATCACCATTTCATTTTGGGACGGGTTCTTTGCATATGAAGTTGGTTGTTTGTGCTTTGAAAAACTTCCTACTATGTAGAAAAAAAGAATTGAAATCTTGAATGCTTGGTAGGCTACCTAACAGGTCACAAACATACTAAGAAAACATGAACTTAGACTGTGTGATGGTATGCAGCAAATGTCCTTTTAACATCAGGAACCCATTGATATTTCAGAAAGCTGTTACCATCTGCAAATGACTATTTACTGTATGGAGCTTGTTAAAGAAAGAAAGAAAGAAAGAAAGAAAGAAAGAAAGAAAGAAAGAAAGAAAGAAAGAAAGAAAGAAAGAAAGAAAGAAAGAAAGAAAGGTTCTTTCTGGAATCTTTATGTGGAAGGATCTTTTGGGAACTGAACATGGTTCCCCCATGGCAGTGCTCTGTAGTACCACTCTGAATATGAGTGAAGAGTATGAAAATCTTCAACAATCCTCACATACTTTCAGGTACTCTTTTCTCCCTCATGCATCTGTCACAAATACACACACACACACACACACACATAGTCCATTTGATTTAAGCTGCTATCAAATGAATACTTCAAGACAGAAATAGGGACACTGATTGAAACTTGTTCAGCACAGACTGCATACAAACATTTTCTTTACACTGAGTATCGCAGACACATGAAATAAGTAGGCAAGATAATAACGGCACTTCATTTGATATTCACTCTGCACAAACAAACATGTACTAGGCAAAAAGGCAAAAGATTTAAACAAAGGGGTTCCTCCACTGCCACCCTAGATGTGGCCCCTCACTCCATCACATTTTTACAACTGGATTTGATGTTCTAATGAAAACCGTAAGTTCTCCTTTAATGTCCATTGAATGCAGGCCTGGTGTGCCACTAAAGTCTAGCAGAGTGGGCAATGGCCACTTCACCATACATAACATTAATATTTGTTTAATCATTATTTTATTGAAATCTTCTTTTAAAAAAAAATAATGAAGAGCAGCACTCACTATAGAGAAACAGGAACACCTTATAAACAAAACCAACGCCCCACCCTGTTTGTTTCAACTGACTTGAGCAACTTTCTGAATAACTCATTGTGGTAACTTCTCCCAAATGCTTGTATTAGTGAGCTTTCTGGTGCTGTCTTGAGGTGACTTTTGATGGTCAGGTCTATGGACAGGTGAGTGACGGCACAGTGAAGCTGTCATTGCAGATTTTTGTACATCAGACCTGCCCAGCAATGGCACTTCATTCACCACGTGTGGATTAGTTAATTCATAAACACTAAGTCTATAAATGGTGCTGTACCAACTGGACTGAAGATTTTTTGCACTTGTTATTCCAGAAGTGGGAGACTGTGAAGTATTATCAGTAGGGATAGATAGACTTTGACAAGTAAATAATATAATAAAAGATGTCCGGCATCTTTATTACTATTTTCATGGTGTTTTGAAACTATAAAAAAGGCACACATGAGCAAACAAGAGAAGATAAATAAGGAATGGGATAGGACGGCATGTTTGTTTGATGCAAAACACTCATGAGACAGCGTAAAATGTTCTAATAAATTGATCTGACCGACACTCAAATTATGAGAGGATTACAAGCCTTTGCATATAATGTGATGTTAAATATCCATTAATCCATAAATGTGCAGATTGACTGCTAGTATAGGCCGAAAAGCAAGAACAAACCCAAGACAGGCACAGCCATCTTAACAGCATTATAGGCCTCCGGGCAAAGCAGTGCACTGGGGCCTCTACCTACACAACCACTCACAGGAATACAAATGTAAATGGATGATGAAATTAAACATCTTTATTGTATTGGTACTTCCTACAAAATCATTGTTTAAACATTAAAAAACATGCTGTACAGCAAAGATTAATCAACCCAAATGTTTGAACAATATAACATGAAAATTTCAACATATAAATTAAACTCAATTGGTAAATCATACAGCATGGCCCATGGGCCCAGCGTGCCCATCTGTTAAGACGGCTCTGAAGATAGGGTGCCTGTCTATCGCAAGGCAAACACACACACACATACATACACACATACATAAGAGCAAATTTAGTATTACAAATTCACCCAACCTGCATGTATTTGGACTGTGGGAGAAACCGAAGTACCTGCAGGAAACCCACAGAAACACAGGGAAAACGTGCAAACTGAAAACACGGAGGACCCTGGATGCAAAAAAAAAAAAAAAAAAAAATACAAAAGCTAGACTCAAAGTACCTGGAAGACAATAAATGAGATACCTGTATATATTGTGAATTTCCTCTTGGGATTAATAAAGTATCTATCTATCTATCTATCTATCTATCTATCTATCTATCTATCTATCTATCTATCTATCTATCTATCTATCTATCTATCTATCTATCTATCTATCTATCTATCTATCTATCTATCTATCTATCTATCTATCTATCTATCTATCATGCACACTTTTCAGGTTTTTCTCCACTAATCTTGGGTATGGAAGAATCACACATGTCAACTTAAAAATGGTCACACTGCTCACACCACAAGTGGGAAATGATTGCTAGGAAAACACCCAATTCCAAACCACGAAAAATGGCACCCTAATAATTAAATAAAGATGCCTTTGTGGCATAAAGATATTAATGTTCAGCTCTTTTAAATCACCACGCAGGAAACTGCAGTTACGTTTGGAGTCCTTGGCCATAATAAATCCATATATACTCAAGAAACCTAGAAAACTGAAAGATTATACCAGTGGCCAAATATACTAACATCTCAGTGAGTGTTCCAAATCAAAACACCGCTGTACTTGAGGTCATTATGATATCGTATTTAATTTGGAAAATGCAAATACAGTCGTGCAATAATGAACTGGTCATCAAAGTGCAAGGAAGACGTAAAAATACCTGAAGTGTATCTCTTCCTCGTGGAGGTCCCCCATTCACAGAATATTATACACCTCCCTCCCTTCCTCACTTTTGGTTAATGGGTCTGACACTCCTCTTCCTCCTCCTTTCTCCTGTAATAACAGGCACATCTCTTCTGCAATCAGTGATGTCTAACTTCCTCGTGAAATTATTAGGTATGTGACGCTGACCAAACACTGTCACCTACTGACTAGGAGAATATCAATGCACCGCTTGACAGAGCCGTAGCAAGTATAAGTGCATCGTAGTCGCTGACTGTGTACTCGTGCACTTTGCATTAGGGTCTGTACACAAGTTTCATTTGGTAAGTTTAATCAAGGGTTAACTCCCACTAGGCGGAGTGGTGGCTCTGAGGGTAGGGACCTGTACTGGCAATCGGAAAGTTGCCGGTTCGAATCCCGTAAATGCCAATAGGGACTCTGCTCTGTTGGGTCCTTGAGCAAGGAAGGCCCTTAACCTGCAATTGCTGAGTGCTTTGAGTAGTGAGAAAAGCGCTATATACAGTAAATGCAAAAGAATTATTATTATTATTAATGTTGTCCTCAGTCAATTCCTGCACGTTCATCCCAATCTACGATGTTCAGCATTGCATTTAAGTGTGTCTCCCTGTGGTTGTCTTATACAACAATATGTTGACAGAGCTTCATTTTGTGTGATTTGTCCTTGTTTTTTTAATTGCATGCTTTGGCTAATGTTTTATAATTGTTGATGTTGTTCTTTGTTATTTGTCTACCAGCCATGCTGATCTCTAATTCCATCTCAGGCACATAAAATTTATAGGCAGAATTTTGCCACCTGTAGGCCTGAAAAGATATCAAAAATCAGAAAATAGATTCTACTGTGTTCTGACAGGTGTGATCATGAAAATCATGAGGGCTTAGGAAGAACAGGACTCTTAGGCTTGAACCAGTGTGCAGACCCCAACTGGCTGTATTGAGGGAAACAAAGAAAAACAAGCATGTAATGTGAAGGGTAGGGGTGGTGAGACTTGAACAGCTAATTTATAAGTACAATAAACCCTTAATGAGCAGAGCAAGAGCAGGTAATAGGAGTATGGACAGCTACAAAATGACAGACACAGCATCTGAGATATATCCATCCATCCATCCATTTTCCAACCCGCTGAATCCGAACACAGGGTCACGGGGGTCTGCTGGAGCCAATAAGAGCAATATATACATTATCTAAATCAATTTATCCAGAGCAGGATCACAGGAAACCTGGAGCCTACCCCAGCAGGTTTGGTTGCAAGGCAGGAAAAATCCGTGGACAGTGCACCAGCCTACTGTAATAATACTACAGTATATGTATGAACTATGTATGACATGGCTAATGTTAAGAACAAGAAAAGGGCATGATATTTCAACTATCTATTTTGAAAGAGAGAGATGGAGAGATTGAAAAGAGGGAGACAAATATTTTAGAACATAATTCGGCCACCAAGATTATTTTCACAATATCTGATACTTTGAGCTGTGAAGGTAAAACTAAAAGAGTTAAATTAATAAATACAGAATAAATACAAGAACACATTAGAAGGTTTAGTTTTTCACCAGTTGGCAGACTCTGTTCACCCAACTACCTGTAGTTCATTAGAGAATTTACCAACTCATGAACTTTATAAAGTTTGCACCACTTCATTGTTAAACAACCTTTTCAAACCAAAAGTGATTGGTCAGTAACAATATGCTGATCTTGTATGATGACCTAGTCAGTCTCTTGATCAGTGCTGTTTTATTTTCAGAAAGGATTTCTCCTGTGTGAAGTGGCAGGTGAATTATTGTCAACAAAAAGTAGACACCTGAGAAATAAACTGAATTAAATCACATTGCAGCAGCACATCATAACGGACATCAGACTCACATGCAGCCTAGAATTTAGTTTAGAGTGCACTTCTGTATTAGTTGCTGTGTACATACTGCATCTTGGGCTCAGTCAGAATTACAGCTAACATGACCAGACTGAAATTCTCTTAAGGGATTACGTTATCTAATACTTCACTCTTGAGCCCCGTAGATCCAGAGAACATAAGCTTTGAAAGTTGCTGAGCACATTCAAAGTAAAATCATTGCCTTGGTAGGCTTCACTAACACTTGGACCAAACTTTATCATTCTGTCACTATCAGCTCCTGAAGAACTGTCACTGTATCACACAGTAAATCGCTTTCTATTTCTCATGCTTTATGTGCCCATATTCAACTTGCTCTGTCATCGCAAATGCTGTGTCAACACCTGCTGCCATTTACTGGATGATTATATGCAGATGTCTTGCGGTAGGTGACCTTCTGTTTTAGCACTAAAAGTTACAAGGGTTAAAAACTACAATATTTAATTAAAACTCAAATATGAAATTCTTATTAATATATTTTGATTAATTTTGGGAACTCTGCACCCCAGGGTAGCCCTTGTGGAAGTAACCAGTGAGGAAGACAGGAATAGTTCAATCAATCAGTCTTTATTCAGTCACAGATGAGCACATGGATTCCACGTTGCAAGGCAGAAGAGCAAAGTTCTCATTTTTCCATCGGCTTTTAATATCTTTCCTCCCTTCCCCTTCCCCTTACTTATCCATCCATCCATCCATTATCCAACCTGCTATATCCTAACTACAGGGTCATGGGGTTCTGCTGGAGCCAATCCCAGCCAACACAGGGCGCAAAGCAGGAAACAAACCCCAGACAGGGCGCCAGCCCACTGCAGGGCACAAACACACACCAAGCACACACCAGGGACAATTTAGAATCGGCAATGCACCTAACCTGCATGTCTTTGGACTGTGGGAGGAAACCAGAGCACCCGAAGGAAACCCACGCAGACACGGGGAGAACATGCAAACTCCACGCAGGGAGGACCAGGGAAGCGAACCCAGGTCTCCTTACTGCAAGGCAGTACTACCCACTGCGCCACCGTGCCGTCCCCCTTACTTATCAATAAGCATAATACGTTTATCTAAGCATTTCATCTTACATTGCGCAAATCGGCTAACCGTGTCTATTTTGCGCACATTGCAGATATGGCCCTAAAGAAGGAAATGTCCTCTTTCCTGTGTCTAACAGACACGTTCTAAATAAAGAAGTTGTCTTTGGTCAGCTTAATGCACCCTGTCTTATAATTGATGCCTGTATGAATCACCTGCAAAAACAGCTTTCAACCCTTCGTAGCTTGCAGGCAGTTCATTTTTCTCTCACACCCTTTATCTGGTGGTGATGAAAAGTAAACGTATTTTTAGTAAACTATTATTTTATTTCAGTTAGTCACTTCAGATACTTTAATAGTTTAGTTAATTTAAGTTTTTCATTACTGTTTTGTTAATTATTTAATTATGTAAATGTTTTTTATTAATAGTTTCCATTTTCATTTTAGTTTTCATTAACTATGATGACCTTATCTCTCACTGTAACATGCTCAATTACACTCGGCCTTCTGCACTGTGTTAGATTGCTCCAACCCTTCTGATAAGCTGGTATCTCTCTCTAATAAACACACACACACACACACACACACACAGAGCCTTCTGCACAGCACCACCCCCTCTCACATCATCTTTGCTGGGCTCCACCCCTTCTCTCTCTCTCTCTTGCAGGTCCAAGTTACTCCGGCCACCATAACTTTCATACCAAAACTGCCAGTGCTTAAGAAGGGTCTCACTGTAATGAGCTGTGAGGGACAACAGAAGGAGTCGCTTCCAATGTGTTAGAACATTAGAACATTAGAACATTCTAGATGAGAACAGGCCACTCAGCCCAACAAAGCTCGCCAGTCCTAACTACTTATATCTTCCAAAAAAACATCAAGTTGAGTTTTGAAAATCCTTAAAGTCTTATTGTCTACCACACTACTTGGTAGCTTATTCCAAGTGTCTATCATTCTTTATGTAAAGAAAAACTTCCTAATGTTTGTGCGAATTTTACCCTTAACGAATTTCCAACTGTGTCCCCATGCTCTTGAAGAACTCATTTTAAAGTCACAGTCTCGATCCACTGGACTAATTCCCTTCATGATTTTAAACACTTCAGTCATGTCACCTCTTAATCTTCTTTTGCTTAATCTGTAAAGGCTCAGCTCTTTTAATCTTTCCTCATAACTCATCCCCTGTAGCCCTGGAATCAGCCTAGTCGCTCTTCTCTGGACCTTTTCTATCGCTGCTATGTCCTTTTTGTAGCCTGGAGACCAAAACTGCACCCAGTACTCAAGATGAGGCCTCACCAGTGTGTTATAAAGGTTGAGCAGAACCTCCTGTGACTTGTACTCCACCCATCAAGGCGCTATATAACCTGACATTCTGTTAGCCTTCTTAATGACTTCTGAACACTGTCTGGAAGTTGATAGCTTAGAGTCCACTTTGACTCCTAAATCCTTCACATAAGTTGTACTCTCAATTTTCTGACTGCCCATTGTGTATTCAAACCCAACATTATTACTTCCTATGTGTAATACTTTACATTTACTGACATTAAATTTCATCTGCCACAAATCTGTATGCTGTCCAAGTTCCTTTGTTTGCTTCAATGAATCTGAGATTATCTGACAATCCACCTGTGTTGGTATCATTTGCAAACTTAACCAGCTTGTTATTTATATTCCTATCCAAATCATTTAAATATATATTAAAAATAGCAGCGTCACTAACACTGACCCCTGCTGGTCACCACTCTTAACATCGGCCAATTCAGATGAGGTTCCTCACACCATCACCCTCTTCTTCCTGTGTCTGAGCCAATTCTGCCCCCATCTACAAACATCACCTTGAACTCCAACTTCTTTTAATTTGATGCCCAACCTAACCTTATCAAATGCTTTCTGAAAGTCCACATAAATAATATCATAAGCTCCACTTTGATCGTATCCTTTAGTTGCCTCCTCATAGAATTCCAGCATGTTAGTAAAACACGACCTCCTTCTACTGAACCCATGCTGACTGTTCAGTTAAACTCCTGTCCTTGCCAGGTGTTGCCCAAACTTACCCTTACAAATTCCTTCCATTAATTTTCCTGTGATGCATGTTAAGCTTACTGGCCTATAGTTGCTTGGATCTGCCCTGTCACCCTTTTTATATAATGGGATGATATTTGTCATTTTCCAGTTCTTTGGAATCTCACCAGTGTGCAGTGACTTCCTAAAAATTTGCGTCAAGAATTTATATCTGTACTCGCTAGCCTCCTTAAGAACTCGAGGGTAAATATTATCTGGTCCTAGTGATTTGTTTGATTTCATCTTATTTAATCTGAGCAGCACTTCTCCCTCGACAATTTCTAAATCCCTCAGTACCTCCTTAGTTGTCGCGTTTACCTCTGGGAGGTTATCCATTTGCTCACTTGTAAACCCCTCAGAAAAATGTAACTTTAGGGCATCTGCTATTTCACTGTCTGTATCTTTTAATTCCCCTTTACTATTTCTGATGCACTTCTCCTCCTTGACTGTTCTTTTACTACTAAAATACTGAAAGAATCTCTTAGGGTCGTCTTTCGCCTTATCTGCTGTATTCCTCTCCAACTGTCTTTTAGCCTCCCTGATATCCTTCTTAATGGTTGCCCTCATGTTCTCATATGCCCTACGATTCACTTTGCAGTCATTAGTCTTATATGCCTTATAAACCGTTTTTTTCCTTTGCAACATCTTTTTTAAATCTTTATTAATCCACTGTGTTTTTTTTAAAATTTCCTATTAATTCCAATATTAGGTATTTATCTGTCCTGGATTACATGTAAAACATTCCACTGCTCCTCGACTGTCTCCACACTTAAAAGCTTATCCCAGACTATCCACCATTTTCTTTGTTGCATCTCCTCAAAACTTTCCCTACCAAAGTTCAGCTTAACAATTTTAGTCTTTGCATCTGCCCTCTTACAAAATACTGAGAATTGTATTATATTATAGTCACTTGACCCTGGAGGTTCTACATTCCCAATTTTATCCTGATTATTACAAAATACTAAATCCAGAAAGGCTTCACCCCGTGTTGGTGCTTTAACATGCTGTGTTAAAAAACAGTCACTGATTACTTCTAACAACTCCTGCTCTTGTGCTCCTCCATCTGCAAGGTTATCCCAGTTAATATTCAGATAATTAAAGTCCCCCATGACTATAATATCTCCCTGTCAACTTGCCTTTTTGATATTACTAAAAAGATGTGTGTTGAAATTACTGTCTGAATTGGGTGGTCTATAACACACCCCTAAAATAAGACCTCTTTCCCTAATGCTTTCCAATTGAAGCCACATGTCCTCACTAAGATGGGGCTCATCATCCAACTGAAGATGACTTACATTTAAATTCTGTTTGGTATAAACAGCAACCCCACCTCCTTTTCTGTTCTGTCTATCCTTCCTAAAAAATGTGTATCCCTCTATGTTACACTCATCCCCATCTTTGTTATTTAGCCAGGTTTCCGTTATTGCTATAATATCATAATCATACTCTGCTACATACAACTCCAACTCACTTACCTTATTTTTGATACTTCTCACATTAAGGCAAGCTATTTTTAATGTGTTACTCCTTCTATATATAAATGTTTGCTTAGAATTTACATTACTACACATTTTTATTTCTACACCATTGTTTGTTCTTCCATGTATAGATCTAAACGTGGCCTGTCCTAAACTCCCTGCCCCCCCCATTCCCTAATTTAAACAATCTTCGACTAGCCTACTCATACATCTCCCCATTACATTAGTGCCCCTCCAGCTCAGATGTAACCCGTCATGGTGGAACAGGTCCCATCTGTTCCAAAAGGAGTCCCAATGCCCCATACACCTATAGCCTTTTTCCTTACACCAAGATTTGAGCCACACGTTAAGCCTTCTAACCTCCTCAGTCTTACCTTGACTGGCATGTGGCATAGGCAGGACTTTAGAGTAGACTACCTTGTCAGTTCTTCTCCTCAGCTTGGCACCTAACTCTTTGAATTTGGATCACAGAACTGACAGACTACCCTTATGTATGTCATTTATTCCAACATGGACAATGACAACTGGATCCATTTCTGCTCTGGCCAAGAGCCTATCCACCTTTCCAGGGTTGTCCCGCACTTCTGGACCCAGAAGGCAATACACCTAGCAAGACTCTCTGTCTCTGTAACACACCTGCTCTTCAATCACCCTAATGAATGAGTCCCCAAATATCACTACCTCTCTCTTTCTGGGAACTGGTTTTGGGGTGGCCCGTTGAGGCTCCTCATCCCTGCCTACCAGCTTAGAATCATTAGAGACATTGTCCAGCTCCACAAGAACGTGATAACAGTTTGACTCTTATGTTAAGTGATGTTTTTTGGTTGTACTTCTCAATTCTACTCTTTTCAGTCTACAGGTAACAAGGAAGTCACTATCTCAAGTTATCCAATATGGAAAAGGAGTGCCTAGCTGTCCAGGAACATCATTATGTGAAAAATAAATGTGAAGATGGGGTCTTAGAAGAAGTGTGTAATAGAAAGGAGGGGATAAATCCCACACAGCACTGGGGACTCCTCTTAATGAATGGAATAGATGTTGATGAAGAACACTGTATATGGAGGTCTGAACATCTTGAAGATGAGAGTGTCTGCATGAACAACAAGGAGCAAGAAGATTGTGAAGATGGACCTATGGACTTTACGGTAGATCACAAGCTAGTGCCTTACAACCCCAATGTGGAAAAAAGCAAAGCTGTCAATGACATAAAGGAAGAAAATCTCAAATGTAAATCTGAAAGGCAGGATTTTTATTCAGATGAAGAGGCTCCTGGATTAGGATTCACACCCAGCAGTCACCGCTCCCTACAGCATCGCTCTGTCCATGAGAAGCCGCAATCTGACATGAAGAGGTCTGCCAAAGAATCAGGTTCAAGGCCTTCTGAAGAAGGTAGGTGTTAAAATACGACAGTTAACCTGAGGCTCTGGGCTGATGGGATTGACCCGACACACGCACATCCTTTGAATTCCAGTCTCAGAATTCCAGGCTTGTTTTGGTCTGAGCATTCTGGGCCAACAAGTTAAACCATTCATTTCCTGTTTTGTGAGAGACAAATCAATTCTATCCATCAGAATTCATCACCTTTACTCCTCTTAAACAGTAACATGGCTGGCATTGACCAGCATTAAGAAAAATAAAATGTCAGTACTGTGGTGGGTTGGCACCCTGCCCAGGATTGTTTCCTGCCTTGTGCCCTGTGTTGGCTGGGATTGGCTCCAGCAGACCCCCGTGACCCTGTGTTCGGATTCAGCGGGTTGGAAAATGGATGGATGGATGGAAAATGTCAGTATGAGTGCAGTCAGATAGGCAGCCAGCAAATTGTTGAAAAAATTTGTTAGAGCAAGTTGCTGATCAGGACTGGAGATACTCGGTACAAGTTAAGATGCTACTGCCATCGAATATCATTTCCTGGTAATGAAGTGGTGTCTCTATCCAGCAGGGGGTGCTCGCTCCCTTGTTGAAATAAGTTCGTTTGTAATTGCAGCATGTTACATAACCCGAAACTATACAGATATAATATAAAAAAGGCGATACCCCTCCCTTAGTGATACGGCGGTAAGAAATCACATAGGAGAAATTACTTAGCTTTCTTTAATGACAGCTAACGCTGCATATCAGACAAACGAAGCCAATGGCAAGAACTCAGTTTAAGAGTGGGGGCCTGATGTGTAGAGTCTGCCATTTTCTTGGCTGCTTTTCAAGGATTTTCAGGATTGGATGACGTTATCTCCCATCCCTCTGTCGGCTTCAAAGGTGTGCCGGGCAATGTTCCAAGGCTTTATACTCTTTCTTCATGTTCAGGCCCCCACTTAGGTGAGTCATGCCATTCCAAACAAGGTAAAGAAAATCCAAAGTCTTGCTGACTCTGACACACAGAAATAGTATGATGCCCATTTTTGCAGTTGTTCCTTTCTTGTCTTCTAATGTTTGCCTAGTAGTTCTAAATGCTGAGCCACTTCGTACTAAATCTGGCTTTGTGTTAGTTGTGCATGTGAGAAGAAAAGAAAAGCAGATTTAAAATAGTTGCACAGAGCACAGTGACATATTACACTTTTATTCTGATTACAGTGTCATGTATCACTGTTTAAATCTGGGGTTCACCAAATAGATATGACCGTGGGAATATTGTTGTGGAGTAAATAATCTTTTAGTGGGACTGCACCATGATAGACAGAACAGGAAACATTTGATTCACAACTGACACTGAATTTTGCTTAAGAGGTGATTTCTCATTTGTTGAATTGCATAAAACTCGCTATTGAGGGGCATCAAGTGCTTTTTAGATTAACAACAGGGAAGTTTGCTTCTCGAAGCCTAATTCTGTGTTATTGTGCTATCAGACAGATGATAAATACGATCACAAGTATGTAAATGCCACATTAACGACCTACAAACTCAAAGCTTCAAGTTGGAGAATTCAGAGAAAGAAAAGCTTCTTGAATTCTCCTGACCTTTCAGTGCAGTCAGTTTTATATAATAATAATAATAATAATAATAATATGTGTCCTCCATGATGGCTGAGACAATGACATACTTCTCCCTGATTTACTCCTCCGCTCCACAGTTTAAAATTCCAAATCAATCAGTTCAGATGTGATTTAAAGTGTGCATTGCAGACTTCCATTTAAGGGGATTTGCAGACATTTTAGTCACACCATGTAGAAATTACAATACTATTGGGACACAACAATGGCAGGTCTATTAAGGCTTTTGTCATATTTAGGACTTTTTCGCCTATCCCGCACATGCAATATCTGCTTGAAGTCTGCGATTCACAAACACCAGCAGATGCTGAGGAACTTCTCTGGTGATTCCTCTGCCAGTCCTCTAATACAGCCATCTTCAGCTCCTGTTTGTCTCAGGGGTCTTGTCCCCTTAAGTTTTCTCTTCAGCAGTGGTGACTGGTGAAAAAAATGTTGGCATGGGTGCAGTTTTTGGTGGGACAAGATGAAGCAGCACTTCATAGCTCTGGAGTAAAGAAAAGAAAAAACACCTACACGAACTGTAATGTGGCCTGCACTCGGAAACACTTTGAGTAGTGAGAAAAGCCCCACATAAAAGTAAATAATAGTAATAATTATTAGTAGTAGTAGAAGTAGAGGTAGCCCAGCCAGAAATTTAGGGGATGAATAAAATTTTACCAAGATAAGACGGTTTATATAACTTGACCATCAGCAGCCAAATGAGGGGGATCCTCAAAAAAAAATCTGCTCGGTAGTGCACACAACGCTGGAAGACGCACGCCCACACATTTAAAGACTCGGACGATAAAATAAAAATCTTTCCTTCTATCCTAATATAAGAAGAAAACTTAACCTTATGATGGCCTTATGATGATGCAAGAAGCAAAACAAAATGATAAAAACAATAAACTGGCATGATAGCACTCAAACTACAGACACCAATAATAGCTGACAGTGAACAACACAGTCAAGTGAATGTTTTCCTGTTCCACGAGTTATCGCTCAGTTCAACTTTCTTAACCTGCATGACTATAACAAACAGTAGGCCAATTACTAAAACACACAAAGGGAATAAAACACACAAAGTATGAAAAGAAAAGCATGTTTGCATGTTTTGCAATTATACAAGATGGTGTTTAGTACTACAGTACACTATGAATTATGTAAACATGTAAAGTTACTACTTCATCACATTAGCTATAAATATAAAAATGTCAGCATTGTGATATTCTGGCAATAAGTGGATTTCAGAAATTCCATTTATGGTCAGAATTCTATATTGTCAAAATTATGACAAACAAAACACAAAATGTTGGACATGACTGTAACATTGCTCAAGGCCACCATCGTTATTTTTTATTCTTATCAATCAGCCAGTTGCTAAGGCACACAAGTTTGTTCGCAGTTTCTGATGCCAGAGTACATCTCTTTTTGTGCTGTGAACTCGAACCCCGGACACAGACAGACACGGACATCAATTGTCCCAAAGCACACATTTATTCTCTTTTTTGCTTCTAAAGCTCACACCGTGTATCAATCACCACCATACACAGTTCTTTTCTTCTTCTTTTTCTTCTCTTTCATTCTGCCACCTCCATTCCACTCTTGCAAGCCTCCCAACTTCGGCTTCCTGAAAGGAGTGTGGCAGCCTCCTTTATACTGCACCCGGAAGTGCTCCAGGTGTCTTCCGATTGACATCTGGCAGCACTTCTGGGTGTGGCGGAAGTGCTTCATGCTCAGACTCCGGAGCTGTCCAGGCACCCCCTGGCCCCTGTGTAAACCAAGGGGGCTGCCCTCTCGTGTCCAGGGGGAGGTACTGCTGGTCACATGTCCCTTCCCCCAGTCTTCTCTTCAAAAGGACGTTCCGGCTGGTCAAGATCCCCAGCCGTCTATCACTGTGCACAATATGAAAAAGGGAAAAAAAAAGGCAGCTGCACAATACAGCATGGAACAGGAGCATCAAAGGCTGAGTTTAAAATGCTTGCAAGAATAAGAAACCACCTGAATCACGATATTGCAAGTCTGTCGTCAGGTGGTGTGCAAATAATTTTGCTTGTGTCTATTTATTAATACTTAGCTTCCACTTTATGAAATGAATAACAATACTTAGCATAGCATTGAATTGTTTCTGTGAGTACTCGTGCAAATTTTGAATGCTTATACCTGCAGGAGCTATAGAATGCCTAGTAAAAAAAGGCCCTTTGTTACCGAGATAACTGTTGTTACATTACAGGTTTAGGCACCACAGCGTTCTCCACCTTTTCAATGCATGGTTTAGAGCAGTGGTTCTGAACCTGTGGGGCTAGGGGGGGCGCGAAGATGTGAAAAAAAAAGAAAACAAGTATCGAAAATATGAAAAATACATCTATTGAAACTGTGAGCGATGAAGTTGAAAAACGACGAGATAAACACCAATTTAAAATTAAAAGCAATTTCTTCAATATTTATTCTTGGTGAGTTATAGAGACTGTGAGACTGCCCATCCCAAACCCCCCAATTACACCAACCCCCCACCCCACCCCCTAGCTCAGCGAACTGATTTGAGTTTGGGCAGACTGGATTAAAAGAAAAACTGTTCTCTGTTTTATCACCTAGCTTGTTCATTAGCCAAAGAGAGAACAGAAAAAAATGTAACAGTTCAATTTGAGGTCATACATAGATTAGGGTTACATCTTAATTTATGACATGCAGGAGTATAGAAAAACAAAGCAGTACCAGGCGTCTACATTTTCTAAAGACTGTGACCTCTCAGTACACACACACAAACCCATTTTAAGCAGTTTTCTTAACTCTTTGAGGGCTGAATATTTTTTCAAAAAAAGGATGGTTTCACCCAGAAACCAGTGTAAAATGTCTGTTGCTGCATGCTGTGGCTGGCAGTTTGCCAAGAATGAGTGACAGGCTTGCTGCCAGGCTGTCTTCACATGGCAGCAGTGGCAGTCACGGTCACAGTGCATTACAATCTGGTTTCTACCTCTTATCATTGTTAAGTGGCAGTCCACCCTGGCGAACATTGTCAATACCACGGCTAGCTGGAGACTGATCAGCTGAAGCTAAAATCTTACATTCGTTTTCGATCACTTGTATCAAAATCGGAGTGCGACAAGTCATAGTTCAGTTCAGAGATAATAGACAAGACGTTGTCTACGGAGCATTTTGCTTTTCACATTCGCTTTGATTTCTCACCAAATGACAGTGCTATTTTTGCCGTTGTGTGCGCCTTGCTACTCATGTGAGCGCAGGGAATCTCGGTCAAATCTAACTTTCGTTCTAGCAATGAGAGTCTAATGTAAAGGTTGGTTTTGTCACAGTTTACAGTTGATTACCATCGTCAACTCCTCCTTTTGACAAAACTCAACATCAGCCCTATAAGAGTTAAAGTTCATTGCATTAGTTGTAAAGAGATTACATTCTTATAACTTTAATATCTTCATTAGATTATATTTGTTTGATTAGATTAATAATCCTTATTTATTAATTCATAAATGACATTTTTGTCTTATTTTTAGAAATCAAAATCATATAGCTCTCTGCAGAATGATTAATACAAAATACAGTCATTTATATTTTGTGAGTTAAATATTTATAATCATCTGCGGTGGGCTGGCTCCCTGCCCGGGGTCTGCTTCCTGCCTTGCACCCTGTGTTGGCTTGGATTGGCTCCAGGAGACCTCCGTGATCCTGTAGTTAGGAGATAACAGGTTGGATAATGGATGGATAGATGGATACTTATAATCATTACAGATAATAATGTTTTTTCTGCTTTCTCAAAACCAAAATAAATTAACTTAAACTACATACTGATAGTAGAAAAATAAATATAGAGTTAGATAAATGTCGATAAAAGTTAAGTAGGTATAATAAAATATGAATCTATGGTATATCATTAATTAAAAAAGAACAAATTGGTATTAGTGGGCTCCTTTCAAAAAATGTTAGGAGGGCGTGATTAAAACTGTTATGAAAACTCGGGTTGCAAATACTTAAAGGTTGAGAAATGCTGGTTTAGAGAACTGATCACTTTGGGCTTATAGAAGCTCTCGCTCTCATCATGGCCACACAAAGCCAATTGAAATGCGACACAAAATTCCATAGTCTTTTATTCTGGACATCATGTATCCATTTTTGGTCACCTCCTTGTTGTGCCTTCTAACGCCAATCCTTCAGCCTTCATCTAGCTGTTCATCAATACTAAGTCTGCCAAAATATGTAGCCTCATGCTATTCTCTAGACGACTGCAGCTACATTCCTGCTGTTTGTATTTTTCAGAAAGATGTTATAGATCTCGTATCCCCAGTGTTGTCCACAACGCTTCGGTACCAGCACTTTGAAACAGCAAATAGGGAAAGAAAGAAAAGGCATTGTTCACAACATACCCGGTTAGCCAACTTTGTTTGTCATAAGTCTTGCTCACTCATCTGTAGTTATGTAACGTTAAAGGCAGGTGGGAGCTGTGAACCACTGACCTCAACATGACATTGTGCTTTGACGATTGTCCAATCACATTAGATTAAAAAAACCTAAAGCAATGCTAATTCACTGGCAATAAACGTGAGCGTGTCTCGAGTGCACAGAGTGGTGTCCCCGGAAAAATCTGAAAGCAACCGATTAAAGGGCAGGCTCAGGTCACCTGCTTTCCAAAAGACCAAAGACTTACAAAGACTTTCATTTGGCCGACATCCCATATGTATTCACACAGATTGTTTTGTTTTTCCACACAGAAATTAAACAAGTCAGAACTAATTTTTAATGGAGGTTGACATTCACTGACACCAGGCACGTTGTGCCAATAAACAAATTTATTTCACGATTATTTCACATAACCTAATTAAGGTAAGTTTTTTTTTTTTTAATTTCTTTTAGGGTTAGATTTAGGGCCGCAGCTCCCCGCTTTACAAACTGCTACTGCTAAGGAAAGTATAACCCATTTCGCGACACCTGAGGTCTACTTGCACCTATTCTCAACAATATGACACAGAAAAATAATTCTGAGAGGCTTATCATGCAGTAGTAACACCTGATGTTAAGCAAGAACAGCTCTGTAATGGCATTAGCTGCATGCTCCCCACAAAAAAATGGTTCAACTTTTGTGTGAGCTATTAAACCCCATTGGTGAGGAAGACCCAGGCTTGCAATTGTTTCCCACAAACGAGGTGTTCCCAGAAAGTGTGGGTGATAAACTTGTATTAAATAAGCCCTGCCTTTTGTGCACACACACCATCATTACTGCCGATGAGATGGTTTAGTGAGGTCCTCGGAGCAGCCATGTTCTGGTGAAACCTTGGAAAACGATTGAACCAGACTGTTGAGGAAGTAAAAGTTGTGGCAAAGTGAAACTGACAAAGGATCATTACCAAGCTTTGAGGAGTGAGATCCTTCCACAGCCAGTAGTGCTGAATTCCTCTTTGGGGCTGCATCCGTGATGGGACCTGAGCCAGTGTGCCATCAAATTTCAATTTTCCTGCACCCAGCCCAGTGATTCTTGCTTACTCTGCCCACATGAACCTTTCCCTCCCTCCATTTTCAGTGACAGGGGCCCAGGTACACTCTTAAAATCTTTGTTCTTTAATTGCATTTTATGGTTCCTCATAGAGTTGTTGTGTGACCAAGCACCAATTCATTCATTATTTGCATATGAAGTTGGTTCTTTGAGCTTTGCAAAACTTCCTAAAATGTAGAATAAGTAAATAAATTAACAAATCCTTAATGTATGGTGGTAGGCAGGACACTAACAGATCAAGAAACCTGATCTTAGCCTGTGTTACTGGATGTATGCAGCAAGAGGCCTAAACTTAGGAACCATCGGTAGTTCACACATCTGTTACCATTTATTCATGGTTATTTAATTTATGTACTCGGTTACGCATCTAAATAAATAAATGGTTCTTTCTGGAACCTTCATGTGGAGGGGTCTTTTGAGGAACCAAAAATTGTGCCCTATGGCATTGCTCTGAAGAACAGCTCTGGCACCTTTACAGTATATGTTAGAGTGTGCGTACCTGCCTGTGTTGATGAAGCAGTTTCACAGCTTCGGTTGTGTTAAAAAAGCCTTCAAGTTCTGATATCAATCCACGTGCTCTCAGTGTTTTACTCTCATTTTCAGATACATTTATTACATTTCATCAATGGCTGCAAAGTGTAGTGCTAATGGCCTGCAGTGCAAACACATTATGATTAGCTTAGTTGATTTTCAGTACACAAAGTAATGTGTTTATGGCAGTGGTTCTCAAACTGTGGGGCTGAAGTAACAAAAAATGGGGTGCGAATGTTACCATATATGGCGTAATTTTTGCTATTTGTGGGGAAATTTTAAACTTGTAGCGGTGTATTGACAGAAAAAAATATAGGAATAAATTTTATTAGGGTTTCAAAAAAATGTCAGGGGGTACGATTAAAACTGTTATGAAAACTTGTGTCGTAAATACTTAAAGGTTGAGAAACGCTGGTTTATGGTAACAGCAAAAGTGTATGGTGAATATGGTCCACTGAAACCTAACCCAAATATTCCCATAGAATCAATTCTTCAGAATTTGCAGTTTCCTTTTCCACTGGTTTTTTAGGGGGGAAAACCCACAGACAATGAGAATTGACTAGGCAATTAGACAGAGTCCCTTTCTTATACAGTCCCTCTGTGTTCTGAGACTAGTCCAACCTGTCATTGCTGAGGTCCCCAGAGTACTTGTAGGAGTGGACCATCTTTACGTCGACTCCTTGAATAGTGACTGGACATAGTGGCTGTTTGGTGTGCTGAAAGTCAATGAACATCTCCTTGTTTTTTGCTGATGTTAAGATGCAGACAAATGACTTTGTACCAAGAAACAAAGTCCTCCATCTGACTCCTGTCCTCCAATATATCCCAAAAATGTAGAACCATGTTAGAATTTGTGCAGGTGATATGACCTGGTGTGAGGTGTACAGAGGTGAAACAGGACTGTTCCTTGAGGTGCCCCAGTGTTGTTCATGCAGTCCTTGAGTCCCACAAACTGCAGTCAGACAGTCCATCATTCAGGACACCATTGGCTCATCCACCTGCATTTTTCTGAGTTTACCCCTTAACAGGCATGGCAGGATGGTAATGATGTATATTTGTAGGTATTATAGATAATATCCCCAAAATATAAGTGGAGTTCTAATGAGTGTTGGTAAAATAATAATACAACCAAAATAATAGTTTGGTCATCTTGCATAGGCTTCCAGGTGGCTTTTTTGTCTCGGTATGTTGATTTGCAACTGGTTCAACAAAGTCCATGACCTGGAATGGAGAAGCATCCCAGTGGGGGCTGGATGGTCTCCTGTCCTCTGGCGTTTTTTTTTTTTGTTTGTTTTGTTTTTTCTGTCCTCCTGGCCATTGGACCTTACTTTACTCTTTGCTACTTAGTGTCGTCTAATTTATTTCTTCATCTTGTAAAGCACTGGCATTTTCTGCAGTTTCAAAAGATGAAATTAAGTTATAAACTGGACTCTGGTCAATTTTCCTCCAACCCACCACATCCAAAGTTGGTTATTGCATTTCTGGGAGGGAAGTTACAATATCGTACTTTAAGAAAGCTTCCTTAAAATTCCTGAATGACATTATAATAAGCCATTACTTTAATATTAGATCTTAATAATACACAGCTAAGTGAAACAAGAGCTAAATGCAATGTTTCATAAAACAAATACAAATGTGCAGTCCTTTACCTCAGCTTGTTTTCATTTCTATGCACAGTTTAATCCCAAATGCACTCATTTATCTTCATCTGCTTTTCTGAAAACTATACTGGACCCAAAATGGTGTACAAATACATTACTGAATTAGTTTCATTTAAATATATTAATGGAAGATGACTCACAACTAAAACAATTTCCATTCCCTTTATTATTTCTCCATAACTGAATATTTACAAAGTTTTTTTTTTGCTTTGCAGTTAGGATTGCAATCAAATCAAAATCAATAAAATAAACCTGGCTTAATATTTACAGTAAGCAGCTGTCACTAAACAGATGTCTTTCTTTCAAAATCTCACTTTTATTTCCAAATTTCATTTTCCACAGTTTTACAAGACAATTACAGCTTCATATTATCCTCATTGGCTCAGACATCTCCTCCGTACACATCTCAACAGACATCCGGTGATGAGGATATGAAGAAACTGAAATCTGGATCAGAGAGTTTGACACCTGCTTCTTTGCAAAATGTTTCTCTGCCAGTGATGAATCCGACAACGGTGTTTGTGACCACCCCACAAATTCAGATACACAATTTAGACTCAGCCACCATCCACCAAGATCAGGTGAAATGGATTAAAAGCAAATCTGAATCTAGAAATGATCATCTGAATCAAACACCACATAAACTTTACCAGTGTTTGGAATCTGGCAAACGATTCACACAAATAGACAGCCTTCACATCCATACAAGAATTCACAGTGGAGAGAAGCCATATTGTTGTTCTGAATGTGACAAAAAGTTCACCAGCAGAAGTGGTTTTTGCTATCACAGAAGAGTTCACACTGGAGAAAAGCCATATTGTTGTTCCGAATGTGGTAAAAGATTTAACCACACTAGCAGCCTTCAGAAACATAAAAGAACTCACACTGGAATTAAGCCATATCGTCGTTCAGAGTGTGGTAAAGGATTGGTCTCCAGTAAATCCCTTAAGGAGCACAGAAGGACTCATACTGGAGAGAAGCCACATTGCTGTTCTGAATGTGATAAACGATGCACCACTGCCTCAAACCTTCGAATCCATGAAAGAGTTCACACTGGAGAGAAAACATATTATAGTTCCGAATGTGGTAAAGGATTTAACTTAATTGTTCGCCTTCAGGAGCACAGTAAAATTCATACTGGAGAGAAGGCATATTGTTGTTCTGAATATAGCAAACAGTTCACCAGCAATAGTGGCCGCTGGTATCACAGAAGAGTTCACAATGGGGAAAAGCAATATGGTTGTTCCGAATGTGGTAAAATATTTAACTGCACTAGCAGCCTTCAGAAACATAAAAGAATTCACACTGGAATTAAGCCATATCGTTGTTCAGAGTGTGGTAAAGGATTGGCCTCCAGTAAATCCCTTAAGGAGCATAGAAAGACTCATACTGGAGAGAAGCAATATTGTTGTTCTGAATGTAACAAACAATTCACCACTGCCTCATACCTTCAAATCCACAAAAGAATTCACACTGGAGAGAAGCCATATTCTTGCTCTGAATGTGGCAAACAGTTCACCAGCCATAGTGGCCACTGGTATCACAGAAGAGTTCACAATGGAGAAAAGCGATATTGTTGTTCCGAATGTGGTAAAATATTTAACCACATTAGCAGCCTTCAGAAACATAAAAGAACTCACACTGGAATTAAGCCATATCGTTGTTCAGAGTGTGGTAAAGGATTGGTCTCCAGTAAATCCCTTAAGGAGCACAGAAGGACTCATACTGGAGAGAAGCCACATTGCTGTTCTGAATGTGACAAACAATTCACCAGTGCCTCAAATCTTCAAGTCCACAAAATAATTCACGCTGGAAAGAAGCCATATTGTTGCTCTAAATGTGGCAAACAGTTCACCAGCAAAGGTGGCTTTTTGTATCACAGAAAAGTTCACACTGGAGAGAAGCCATATTGTTGTTCTGATTGTAACAAACAATTCACCACTGCCTCATACCTTCAAGTCCACAAAAGAATTCACACTGGAGAGAAGCCATATTGTTGTTCTGAATGTGGTAAAATATTTAACCACACTAGCAGCTTTCAGAAACATAAAAGAATTCACAATGGAATTAAACCATATCGTTGTCCAGAGTGTGGTAAAGGATTGGCCTCCAGTAAATCCCTTCAGGACCACAGAAAGACTCATACTGGAGAGAAGCCATATTGTTGTTCTGAATGTGACAGACGATTCACCACTGCCTCAAACCTTCGATTCCACAAAAGAGCTCACACTGGAGAGAAAACATATTATTGTTCCGAATGTGGTAAAGGATTTAACTTCATTGATCGTCTTCAGGAGCACAGTAAAATTCATACTGGAGAGAAGCCATATTGTTGTTCTGAATGTGACAAACAATTCACCAGTGCCTCATACCTTCAAGTCCACAAAAGAATTCACACTGGAAAGAAGCCATATTGTTGCTCTGAATGTGGCAAACAGTTCAACGGCAAAAGTGGCCTTTTGTATCACAGAAGAGTACACACTGGAGAAAAGCCATATTGTTGTTCTGATTGTAACAAACAATTCACCACTGCCTCATACCTTCAAATCCACAAACGAATTCACACTGGAGAGAAGCCATATTGTTGTTCTGAATGTGGTAAAAGATTTATCAGTGCTAACCACCTTTTTAAGCACAAAATAATTCACACTGGAGAGAAGCCATATTGTTGTTCTGAATGTGGTAAACAGTTCACCAGCAGTGAAGGCCTTCGGAACCACAAAAGACTTCACACCGGAGAAAAGACATTTTGGTGTTCCGAATGTGGTAAAAGATTTACCAGGGCTAGCAACTTTCAAAAGCACAAAAAAATTCACACCAATACCACCTGATGAAAAAAACATATACTATAAAATGTAATATACTTTTAAAAGAAAAACAGTCTAAGAAAGCATGTAAAATAGAAGTATCAGCTCCTAATGGCTACTCAGTACTAAGAATAGAAAGGAAGAAATAACAGAGTATCAGGAAACGCACTCCAAGACATTCCAAATGTAGAACAAAACAACAGAAATAGTTCCCATTGTGCTGAGAACAACAGGACTAATTAAAAAAAAATGTAAGACCCATCTTGACATCGTACCAACTATCATTACTCCATGTGAATTGCAGAACAAAGCATTATTAAGATCAATGCAGGTGCTACGCCGAGACATCGCTGCAAACTTTAAAGGGTAAGAAATGAAGCAGTACAACTGAACAGTAATCACTAAAGAGTGAAATCCACTCCTGTCTTGATAGCAACAACACCAAGAATATTTGAGAGAGACACTAAGACAAATTGTTGTTAACACTAGAATTACCAGAGCCTACGAAAAAACTCGTATATCCGGCCCACCTTAAATCGCTTCTTAAAACCTTTCTCATCTCTCCGCCAGCGTCTTTTGTCATTTAAATGTACTGATAAAGACAAGCTGCCAGCAGCCGGCTATTCCATCCCCCCAACGACTTAGAATGTAAACAGGCTTTTTCCAGCTCATGTCTTGATTGATTATCTGGGAGTGAAGTGGAGTTTTAGAGTAGAAATAATAAGATTGTTATTTGGAACACACGCATTTCATAAGTGTTGCATTTCTACAGTAATCTGTGTAAACACATTGGTAAAACAGAAACAGTTTACAATATTCTAGTAGCAAATGACAAAATGTAGGCATAAACTATATAATGTATGAAGCCTGAAGTCCAAATATCAAAGAAACACTTTCACAAAAGGTACAAAAAAAAAGCCACCGCCAAAAAAACCCACCTTTAGTGTGAGACATTGACATGACTTAACTATCACTGCTTCCGTGGCGCAACAGTATCAGTCACTGACTGGGAATCAGAAGGTCATGAGTTCGATCCTGCACAACTCCCATTTGAGAAGTGTTCTTATTTTCACTATTTTAAAATAAAATGATACATTTGATTTCAGTCTGTAACAGCCGGTGTAATTTATGATATTTGTAAAGGTTAGCTTTATTTTTTTTAAATTCACTTTTCATTGTCTCAGTCGCGTTCAGGATCCATCCCTACCGCCCCCCACCTGACACTGCGGTTTTTACATAAAGACGCGCTATAGTTCTGCAGTGTATCACGATACATACGACCACGTGTTTTTTTCCCCCAGTATTGCCAGTCCCCACGTGTTGCTGTATGCTGTTTCTTTTATACTCCAGGACATGCAGAGTAAAGCATAGTAAAGAGTAGTAACTTCAGCGCTATATGCAATCATCAGACACTCCCCATCTGACACTGCTGTTTTCATATAAAGACGCGCTAAAGCTCTGCACTGTACTTGTGACTGCATTGTCGTACCAATGCTTGCGAACTGAAGTGTCTGCATGCACTTTTCTTGGCATTATACGTGTATTTTTTGAGTATGCCCATGTAGCTCAAACACAGGAACATATGTTGATGTAAAAGTATAACAAAACAAGTGCACTTTTATTCAAGACTATAACCGAAGAAAAAAGAAAGCAAGTTACAGTAGGTTGAATGCTAAGAACTGCTGATTTCCATTCTGTGCTATATAACTGTTAACATTTGAATCTGATGATTGCATATAGCGCTGTCTTATTCAGTGTGCGCAAGAACATGCAGGTGGCCAGATGCTGAGTGCTACAACGCACATTTTAAAAAAAGAAAGGGACAAATATATGTGACGTTTTGAAGAAATCACTTTATGACGCGAATAGTACCAATCAGAAAACATCGTCGAAGTAATGCAATATTATTTGAAAACGAACAGCATCAGATCGGGTGTGAAGTTATACTGGCGCTGTTTGAGTCAGATCAGAAGCCGAATAAGCTGAAAAAGCTCCTGTTCTGACTCTAAGTAAAAAAGAATGAATTAATCAACAGAAATAACCGCGATTGACATTTTAAAGTTAACGATTTACAGTGCATACCAATTTATAAATTCAATGTCCGTTTGAGGAAAAAAAAAACTTTCTTCAAAGCTGGGAATCGAACTCGCGTCTCTGCGGCACAGTAAGGCAGTGGTGCTCCAAGTCAGCAAACCGTCCTTATAACTTATTTTTTCAAGATCCATAACACACAGACAGACAGAGCACTGCGTAATACAGAGACAGACAGGCAGAGATATACAAACAAACAGGGAAGGCACATGTACTGAAAGAAAAAAAAAATCAACATGTGCGTTGTTTCTGCAGCACTGAATAAGCTCACGCGCTCTAACATCACCCCTCCCTCGATCTGACTCTCTAAGTAACAGCGCAAGTACAGACACAAATCAAGTGCATGTGTGTACTGTATAATATTAACAAAAAGAGCAGCTTACTACTGAAAACGGCAAATATAGGAGTGAGTGGGGATCGAACCAGTACTCTTGATTACACTTGGTTTGTGTCTGTACTTGCGCTGTTACTTAGAGAGCCAGATCGGGGGAGGGGTGACGTTAGAGCGGGGGAGCTTATTCAGTGCTGCAGAAACAACGCACATGTTGATTTTTTTTCTTTCAGTACATGTGCCTTCCCTGTTTGTTTGTATATCTCTGCCTGTCTGTCTCTGTATTACGCAGTGCTCTGTCTGTCTGTGTGTTATGGATCTTGAAAAAAATAAGTTATAAGGACAGTTGTTCATGTTAATTGCAGTCTCAATTGTTAAAAAAATATTTTAAAAGGAGCATCCCACGTGAAAATATAACGATCTCATTACCTGACAGTCCATACCAATTTACAAATTTTATGTCCGTTTGAGGTTAAAAAGAAAAAAAAGAAGTAACATTTTATCCCCAGCGGGGAATTGAACTCATGTTTGTGAGGCAGAGAAAAGCTACTCGGTCTGAGAGGCAAATCTTAGCACACTACGCCACAGAAACTGTTACATGGTGTGTGAAGCTTTTGTGGAAGTGTTTATTTGATCTTAGGAACTCGGACTTTACACATTCTATAGTTTATGCCTACATTTTGTAATATTTATTACTAAAATATGAAAAAGTTTCTGTTTTAGCAATGTGTTTACACAGATTACTGTAGAAATGGAACACGCATGAAATGCATGTATTCCAAATAGCGATCTATTATTTCTATTCTAAAACTCCAGCAGTTCAGTCACTCCCAGGTAATCAAACAAGGCATGAGCTGGGAAAACTTAGTGAACTTTCTGCGACGGTGGGGGATTGAATGGCCGGCTACTTGCTGCTTGTCTTAATCGGCACATTTAGAAGACAAAAGAGAGGTGAGAACGGTTTTAAGGTGGGCCGGATCTACGAGTTTTTTCGTAGACTCTGGTAATTCTAGTGTTAAAGAGTACATTTGCAAAAATATGAATATCCACTGGAGTGCCTTAACTGCACACAACAAAAGTCAAGCCTTTGACCAACTAACAAGCAACGTCCTGCCCTACAGCTTTGGAATGCATGACTCTCCACAAAATGACTTCCGTAAACTGAACTGTATAAAGCAAGAAATGTGCTGCAATTAATGCCATCATTCTCATGTATATCAAAATATTACATCAAATCAAATCAAATCAAATCAAAATCTTTATTGTCTTTGTAGCAATGAGACATTGTACATTGAAATTTAGGGGCAAGAAAAATACAAACACTCAAGTTAAAACTAAAATAAATAAATATATAAGAGGGACTAAATAAAATAAGTGCCAAAATAGACCATAACAGTAGAATATTATTTTCCATTGATACATACAGTGGGGAAAAAAAGTATTTAGTCAGCCACCAATTGTGCAAGTTCTTCTACTTAAAAAGATGAGAGAGGCCTGTAATTTTCATCATAGGTTTACTTCAACTATGAGAGACAAAATGAGAAAACAAATCCAGAACATCACATTGTCTGATTTTTGAAGAATTTATTTACAAATTATGGTGGAAAAAAAGTATTTGGTCAATAACAAAAGTTCATCTCAATACTTTGTTATATACCCTTTGTTGGCAATGACAGAGGTCAAACGTTTTCTGTAAGTCTTCACAAGGTTTTCACACACTGTTGCTGGTATTTTGGCCCATTCCTCCATGCAGATCTCCTCTAGAGCAGTGATGTTTTCAGGCTGTCGCTGGGGAACACGGACTTTCAACTCCCTCCAAAGATTTTCTATGGGGTTGAGATCTAGAGACTGGCTAGGCCACTCCACTTCTTATGAAGCCACTCCTTCGTTACCCGGGCGGTGTGTTTGGGATCATTGTCATGCTGAAAGACCCAGCCACGTTTCATCTTCAATGCCCTTGTTGATGGAAGGAGGTTTCCACTCAAAATGGACGATACATCGCCCCATTCATTCTTTCCTTTGCACAGATCAGTGGTCCTGGTCCCTTTGCAGAAAAACAGCCGAAAAAGTATGATGTTTCCACCCCCATGCTTTACAGTAGGTATGGGGTTCTTTGGATGCAACTCAGCATTCTTTCTCCTCCAAACACGACGAGTAGAGTTTTTACCAAAAAGTTCTATTTTGGTTTCATTCCTCTTCTGGATCATCCAAATGCTCTCTAGTAAACTTCAGACAGGCCTGCACATGTACTGGCTTAAGCAGGGGGACACGTCTGGCACTGCAGGATTTGAGTCCCTGGCGGCGTAGTGTGTTACTGATGGTAGCCTTTGTTGTTTTGGTCCCAGCTCTCTGCAGGTCATTCACTAGGTCCCCCTGTGTGGTTCTGGGATTTTTGCTCACCGTTCTTGTGATCATTTTAACCCAACAGGGTGAGATCTTGCATGGAGCCCCAGATTGAGGTAGATTATCAGTGGTCTTGTATGTCTTCCATTTTCTAATAATTGCTCCCACAGTTGATTTCTTCACACCAAGCTGCTTACCTATTGCAGATTCAGTCTTCCCAGCCTGGTGCAGTTCTACAATTTTGTTTCTGGTGTCCTTTGACAGCTCTTTGGTCTTGGCCATAGTGGAGTTTGGAGTGTGACTGTTTGAGGTTGTGGACAGGTGTCTTTTATTGATAACAAGTTCAAACAGGTGCCATTAATACAGGTAACGAGTGGAGGACAGAGGAGCCTCTTACAGAAGAAGTTACAGGTCTGTGAGAGCCAGAAATCTTGCTTGTTTGTAGGTGACCAAATACTTATTTTCCACCATAATTTGCAAATAAATTCTTTAAAAATCAGACAATGTGATTTTCTGGATTTTTTTTTCTCATTTTCTCTCATAGTTGAGGTATACATATGATGAAAATTACAGGCCTCTCTCATCTTTTTAAGTGGGAGAACTTGTACAATTGTTGGCTGAGTAAATACTTTTTTGCCCCACTGTATGTCATATTTCACTTGTCCCTTAGCCAATGTTGACTTGTAAACATGACAGTGTATTGTATTGCAAACATGAAGGTGCACTCGGTCAGACTGACCACTTAGCAGCCTTCAGCATGGTGATGGCTGAAGGATAGAAACTGTTTCTCAGTCTATTTGTCTTAGTCTTTATGGATCTGAAACGTCTGCCTGAAGGCAGGCATTCAAACAATGCATCTCCTGGATGAGATGGGTCCTGAAGAATTTTCTTGATGTTCCTGAGACAACAGCAACTATGTAGTTCTTCTAGTGAGGGGAGAGGACAACCGACTATCCGCTGGGCGACCTTAATGACCCTGTGGAGCTCTTTCCTCTGTACTACTGTGCAACTGGAGAACCACACACAGAGACAGTAGACCAGGATGCTCTCTACTGTGCAGCAGTAAATGGACACCAGCAGTTTCTCAGGGGTGTTGTTCTTCCTGAGAACCATCAGGAAGTAGAGTCTCTTTTGAGCCTTCTTCACTACCTCAGCAGTGTGTGTTCCCCAGGTCAATTCCTCCCTAATGGTGACTCCCAAGAAGCGGAAGTCTGAGACCCTCTCCACACAGTCCCCATTGATGATGAGTGGCTGGATGTTGTCTGCCTTCTTCCTGAAGTCCACGATGAGCTCCTTGGTCTTGGCTGTATTTAGAAGCAAGTTGTTATTCCTACACCACGTTGTCAGCCGCTCCACTTCATCCCGCACTGTAATGCAAGATCTGTTTGTAGAAACCTGCGGACACCAGATGGGACAAGACTGGTGATGATATAGTGTATAGAGCAGCATTTCTCAACCTTTAAGTATTTGCGACCCGAGTTTTCATAACAGTTTTATTCGCGCCCCCCTAAGGTTTTTTAGAAAGGAGCCCACTAATACCAATTTGTTCTTTTTTAGTTAATGATATATCATAGATGCATATTTTATTATACCTACTTAACTTTTATCGACATTTATCTAACTCTATATTTATTTTTCTAGTATCAGAATGTAGTTTAAGTTAATTTGTTTTGGTTTCAATAGATGTATTTTTCATATTTTCGATTCTTGTTTCCTTTTTTTCACATCTTCACACCCCCCTTTTTGTTACTTCATGCCCCCCTAGGGGTCCCGCACCACAGTTTGAGAACCACTGGTACAGAGGATTTGATACAAAGTTGACTTTACAAAAGGGATGAAGTTACTTCTGAAAATGTTTGATTCCATGCTGATATTTTATTAATCACACATCAGATAAGTATGGAAATGGGAATGGAGTTGTGCTGAACGGAGACTTCGTTTTTGGTTTTAAAAACCAAACGCAAGGTTGTATGTATTATACTGCAGCTGGGCTTCAGACTCCGGTGCAGGTGCTACCAACAACACAACAGCATTCACGAGAATGACTAAAACTCAAACAAGAAGGAAAATAAGAATTTCACAAGTGAAACTCACCAAACGGCACGGTGGTGCAGTGGGTAGCGCTGCTGCCTCGCAGTTGGGAGACCTGGGGACCTGGGTTCGCTTCCTGGGTCCTCCCTGCGTGGAGTTTGCATGTTCTCCCCGTGTCTGCGTGGGTTTCCTCCGGGCACTCCGGTTTCCTCCAACAGTCCAAAGACATGCAGGTTAGGTGGATTGGCGATTCTAAATTGGCCCTAGTGTGTGCTTGGTGTGTTTGTGTGTGTCCTGCGGTGGGTTGGCACCCTGCCCAGGATTGGTTCCTGCCTTGTGCCCTGTGTTGGCTGGGATTGGCTCCAGCAGACCCCCATGACCCTGTGCTTGGATTTAGCGGGTTGTAAAATGGATGGATGGATGGAAACTCAGCAAAGGAGGACATTATTTGTAACTGATAATCCTGCAGAGAAACAATAAACCTAAACCCAGCAAACCCAGACCTGCACCATTGGAATCCTCTCAAATCAGAAACTTCCTTCAATCATTTATTTATGTTTTACTCCCTGTGGAAAATAATGAATTTAATCCATTTGGAATAAGGCTGTAACATAACAAAATGTGGAAAAAGTGATGCGCTGTGAATACTTTCCGGATGCACTGTATATACATATATATATATTAGATAGTTTACTGTCAAATAATGCAAAGAGTACGCGACACGTGTTTCGCCCTTATTTGGGCTCATCAGGCGTACACACTCTACTGCTCCCCTTGGGGTCGAACCTCGGACGTCAGCATTAGAAGTAAAGCCTCTTAACACTGCGCCACAGCATGTGGTTCGAGGGCCCCGTAGCAGATGTTTGCAGACTGGCAGACTAACCACATGCGTTACCTGGTAGGTAACCACTCATACAATCAGATCGAGATTCAGACTATGAATGCTATGAATGTAATTACTCTGCTCTCCAGGCTGTCAAATAAAAATGAACCACACCTTCTGGGTAGGGTGGGGGGTGATCTTGTGGTCTTGTGTGCATGTTATCATCCAGCTGACACTCGGAACAACCACCAGAGGGCGAACTGGAGGCGACTGCCAGCATTCTTTATTTTTGAGCAGCACCGCGCCACTGTTGCTTTTGAAATTAAATAGAGTTGGCCAGTTCTGAGCATCAACTGGATGATAACATACATACAACACCACAAGACATGCACATTTTGTCTTCATTGTTTGTTAAATTTATTTTAAAAATTTTTTTAATTATATTTTTCTCAAACAATAATAAAAAAAAACAAACTTTACTTTCCTCTGGGGCAACGCTGGGTGTAAGAGCCATTTACATAAGATTCATGAATGTTTTACTAAATGACAATGTATAATCTATGGGAGGTTCCTATAACCCCCATAAGTTGAGTAGAATTGGTATATTCTAGCTATTTCTATCTGCTCTGACTAAACCTTATTCTCAGTTAGTGACCAGCCTTGCCATGTGTAAGGTGTAGATGGCACATGGTTTTAAACCGTGCCCGTGCTTATGTGCCAACGGGCCTTTTGAGTGTGTAAAATAATATGTAAGACAACGCGCTTATTTAAGTGCAGAGCCGTACGTTTAAAGCATACAGAAGAAGAAGTTAAGAATCTTTAAGTATATAAGAAGAAATTAAGAACTTTTAAGTATAGAATTAACTAAAGTTTCTCAAGAAAAGCTAACTTTAGAGAAGATACATTTTTCCTTGTTTTGCCTTTTATTCTACTTGTGTAACTACTTTTTTCTTTATTCTTGTGTGAATTATTTGCTTTTAACTTTCACTAAATATTTTTAAAAACGAACTTTTGGACTGAGAGATTTCTTTCGGCACGCGTTTTACCTGTGCTTGATCTCGCCTTATACTTCGGTGGCTACACTTGGTATTTCAGCCAGTATATAATCTATAGAAGTGGGCATGCTGCACTTTTAATACTTCAACTTCAGTATATTCCCCAATCAGTCTGCTTGTTAAATTAATCTTTGTGCATTCTTTCTTTCAATTCAACTGACCCATCATTATTAATTGTAAATATTTCTTTAAATTGTTGTACAATTTATACTGAATAATTATTAATAAAATCTAATTTTTGGTAGTGACAATACAGAGTGTTTTAATTTGTGCTGACCCAATCAACTCGCATATTAACACGACTAGAACTGATAGATTTGAGCAGAGCCTCCTCTTGTATCAACACCGTCTACAAATGGCACTTTGCTGGACTCGCCGGTAATCCCACAGGATAAAACAGCTTGGAAACGGAGCATCCTGATCAAGACCTTGCTGTTCACTTACAAAGACAGTCTACAACAATAAGGGTCTTACTTATCTTTATTTAGGAGTCACATTTTCAATAAAACTTGCATTGTCTTTAACTGAAAATGCAGCTTTTATATATAAGAACAAAATTAAAGGAAAAGGATTGCACACTCCTGATTATCTATCTATCTATCTATCTATCTATCTATCTATCTATCTATCTATCTATCTATCTATCTATCTATCTATCTATCTATCTATCTATCTATCTATCTATCTATCTATCTATCTATCTATCTATCTAATTTTAGAGTCAAAAGTTTTGAAGCTCAGTATTCTAAAATCATAACTCACAGCTAGACCCTTCTAAGGTCTTGATATTAAGTGTGTGTCAGTGTTTTATATATATATATATATATATATATATATATATATATATATGGTTGAAATAGTTTACTGTCAAATAAATGCAAAGAGTACACGACACGTGTTTCGCCCTCATTCTGGGCGGATGTTAGCAGATTGCTGGCCAACCACAAGCGTTACCTGGTAGGTAACCACCCATACAATCAGATTGTGACACAGACTTCGAATGCCGTGAATATATATATATATATATTGTAGCAGTAGAAGTGTGTGTCCACCTCTTGAACCCTCAGGTACCACTCCAAACACCAGGTGAAAATACAAGACTCTTTTATTTTGTTCTTATACAGTGCAACAAGCACCCTCCACTCCACACTACTCATATAACTATCACAAATACTAATTACAATAATACTCTCTCTCCTCCTCGCCCAGACACTTAGCCACCCTACCTCCCAGCTCCGCTCAGTGTACTGGGCTTTCCCAGAGTCCTTTATACACCCTGACCCGGAGGTGTTCCTGCCCAACAGTCCACAGTTCCTTATTCCTTCCGGGTCAATGTAAACAGTCCTTATCTTCACCCCAGAAGCACGTTGTTTCTTCCTGTCCCGGGATTATAACGCACTTCCGGGTTATAGGGCATGTATGAGTCCACGGGCCTCCAGACAGCGACTCCCAGTGGTCCCCAGGGTATCCAGCAGGGCTTTGCATAAAAACTACATAGTCCATGAGGCCCTGCTGGAATTCGGGGCCCGTCCACACTGTCGGGAGAGCTCCTCCTGGCGGCCTGGGGGTGAGGGCCGGAATAGGAAGCCGGCAATCCACCACAATATATATTGTGGCAAGCAGCTGGGGGTGGTACCCAGCCGGGACACCCAGAAGGACTGGAAGGGGTGTTACGCCTCCTCCAGACCACAAGGGGGCGACAGCCGTGGTGGCTTTGGGGACCACGGGAAAGGAGCATTGAAGCTCAACCCAATAGGGGCCCATGGTCACCACCAGGGGGCTCCCAGATGCCTGAGGAGCCCCGGCCCTCAGCACTTCTGCCAGACCAGTAAGTGCTGGGGGGAAGAAGACCAGGGACACCCGGAGTGCTTCCAGGTGCGCAGCCGGCACTTCCGCCACACCAGGGAGTGCCAGCAGAAGCTCATTGGGAGGTACCTGGAGCACATCCGGGTGGGTTTAAAGGGGGCCGCCTCCCTCCACTCAATGGCTGGAGTCAGGTGGAAGAAGGACAGAGCTCAGAGGAGAGGAGTGGAGGTGGACCTGAAGAAAGAGAGACATTGATAAGAAGCCTGGGTAAGGATAAGGGGTACTGGGTTGTGTGTTGTTTATTTGTGTAAATATGAATAAATGTGTGTGTATTTTGGAACCATCGGTGTCCGCTTGTCTGTGTCCAGGCCGGCTTCCACAATATATATATATATAAACAGCTCAAAAAATTAAAGGAACACATTGAAAACACATGAGATCACTATGGGAAAAAAATCCTGCTGGCTATCTCTACTAATATGGACTGATATGGTGATGTGTGAGGAATGAAAGGATGGCAGCCACATGGTTTGATGTAAATAAAAATGACCAACATACTGAATTCAAAGACACCCCAGAAATCAAAGGGAAAAAATGATGCAGCAGGCAGGTGAGTCCATTTTGATTTCATTGTAGCAACTCAAAATCATACTCAGATTGCAACCCCCCATGTGCCTTTATGCATGCCTGAAAACATCCTATTGAGATGACAGATGGTGTCCTGGGGGATCTCATGCCAGATCTGGCCCATGGCATCACTGAATTCCTGGATAGTCTGAGGCGTCAGATGGACCGAAACATAATGTCCCACTCAGAGGTGTTCTATTGGATTGAGGTCAGGCGAGTGAGCATGGGGGCCAGTCAATGGTATCAATTCCTTCATCCTCCAGGAACTGCCTGCATACTCTCGCCACATGAGGCCGGGCATTGTTGTGCACCAGGAGGAACCAGCATAAGGTCTGACAATGGGGCCAAGGATTTCATCGTGATACCTAATGTCAGTCAAGGTGCCATTGTCTAGCCTGTAGAAGTCTGTGCGTCCCTCCATTGATATGCCTCCTCAGATATGCCATCACTGACCCACCACCAAACCGGTGCTGAACGATGTTACAGGCAGCATAACGTTCTCCATGGCTTCTCCAGACCCTTTCACGTCTGTCACATGTGCTCAGAGTGAACCTGCTGTCATCTGTGAAAAGCACAGGGTACCAGTAGTGGACCTGCAACTTCCGGTATTCAATGGTAAATGCCAATCGAGCTCCATGGTGCCGGGCAGTGAGCACAGGGGCCACTAGAGGATGTCTGGCCCTCACGCCACCCTCATGAAGTTTTTTTCTGATTGTGTGGTCAGAGACATTCACACCAGTGGCCTGCTGGAGGTCATTCTGTTCCTCTTTGCCCAAAGGAGTAGATAGCAGTCAGTCCTGCTGATAGGTTAAGCACCTTCTACGAGGGGCCCTGTCCAGCTCTCCTAGAGTAACTGCCTGTTTCCTGGAATCTCCTCCATGCCCTTGAGACTGTGCTGCGAGACACGGCAAACATTCTGGCAATGTCACATATAGATGTGTCTGCCATCTGGAGAAGTTGGACTACCGGTGCCACCAAACTCTGTAGGGTCCAGGTATGGCCTCATGCTACCAGTAGTGACACTGACTGTAGCCAAATGCAAAACGACTGACAAAATAGATGAGGAGGGAAAAATGTCAGTGGCCTCCCTCCACCTGTTAAACCATTCATACCTGTTTTGGGGGTCATCTCATTGTTGCCCCCTCTAGTGCACTAAAGCAGCTGAAACTGATTAACAAGCCCCTCTGCTACTTAACTGACCAGATCAATAGCCCAGAACTTTCATTGATTTGATGCTATACTCTCATTAAAAAGGGGTCCTTTCATTTTTCTGAGCAGTATACAGTATATATATATATATATATATATATATATATATATACAGTGCATCCGGAAATTATTCACAGCACATCACTTTTTCCACATTTTGTTATGTTACAGCCTTATTCCAAAATGGATTAAATTCCATTTTCAGAATTCTACACACAACACTCCATAATGACAACGTGAAAAAAGTTTACTTGAGGTTTTTGCAAATTTATTAATAATAAAAAAACGGAGAAATCCCATGTACATAAGTATTCACAGCCTTTGCTCAATACTTTGTCGATGCACCTTTGGCAGCAATTACAGCCTCAAGTCTTTTTGAATATGATGCCACAAGCTTGGCACACCTATCCTTGGCCAGTTTCGCCCATTCCTCTTTGCAGCACCTCTCAAGCTCCATCAGGTTGGATGGGAAGCGTCGGTGCACAGCCATTTTAAGATCTTTCCAGAGATGTTCAATCGGATTCAAGCCTGGGCTCTGGCTGGGCCACTCAAGGACATTCACAGAGTTGTCCTGAAGCCACTCCTTTGATATCTTGGCTGTGTGCTTAGGGTCGTTGTCCTGTTGAAAGATGAACCGTCGCCCCAGTCTGAGGTCAAGAGCGCTCTTGAGCAGGTTTTCATCCAGGATGTCTCTGTACATTGCTGCAGTTATCTTTCCCTTTATCCTGACTAGTCTCCCAGTCCCTGTCGCTGAAAAACATCCCCACAGCATGATGCTGCCACCACCATGCTTCACTGTAGGGATGGTATTGGCCTGGTGATGAGCAGTGCCTGGTTTCCTCCAAATGTGACGCCTGGCATTCACACCAAAGAGTTCAATATTTGTCTCATCAGACCAGAGAATTTTCTTTCTCATTGCCTGAGAGTCCTTCAGGTGCTTTTTGGCAAACTCCAGGCGGGCTGCCATGTGCCTTTTACTAAGGAGTGTCTTCCATCTGGCCACTCTACCATACAGGCCTGATTGGTGGATTGCTGCTGAGATGGTTGTCCTTCTGGAAGGTTCTCCTCTATCTACAGAGGACCTCTGGAGCTCTGACAGAGTGACCATCGGGTTCTTGGTCACCTCCCTGACTAAGGCCTTTCTCCCCCGATCGCTCAGTTTAGATGGCCAGCCAGCTCTAGGAAGAGTCCTGTTGGTTTTGAACTTCTTCCACTTACGGATGATGGAGGCCACTGTGCTCATTGGGACCTTCAAAGCAGCAGACATTTTTCTGTAACCTTTCCCAGATTTGTGCCTCGAGACAATTCCTTTGACTTCATGTTTGGTTTGTGCTCTGACATGAACTGTCAACTGTGGGACCTTATATAGACAGGTGTTTGCCTTTCCAAAATCGGGTCCAACCAACTGAATTTACCACAGGTGGACTCCAATGAAGCTACAGAAACATCTCAAGGATGATCAGGGGAAACAGGATACACCTGAGCTCAATTTTGAACTTCATGGCAAAGGCTGTGAATACTTATGTACATGTGTTTTCTCAATGTTTTTATTTTTAATAAATTTGCAAAAATCTCAAGTAAACTTTTTTCACGTTGTCATTATGGGGTGTTGTGTGCAGAATTCTGAGGAAAAAAATGAATTTAATCCATTTTGGAATAAGGCTGTAACATAACAAAATGTGGAAAAAGTGATGTGCTGTGAATACTTTCCGGATGCACTGTAAATATATTCTTTATTTCAAGAAAAATCTGAATATGTAATAACTCGAAACAAGATGTTCATCATTAGGAATGTGAGTACATGTTTTGTGTAGACTTAAGACTGAGTTTGGTTTACTGTTGTGATTTATTTCTGTGTTTATTCAATAAAGTTTGGTTTTAAAAATAAAAAAAATCTATATCTATTATATTTTAATAATAACCTTTTCCATCTATCTATCTATCTATCTATCTATCTATCTATCTATCTATCTATCTATCTATCTATCTATCTATCTATCTATCTATCTATCTATCTATTTGCTTATTCATTTATTTATTTATTTATTCATTCATTCATTCATTACTGATGTACAATTAAAGGCCGACAGCAGTTAAGAGTTTCATTTTCTTTGCTTCTTGAACTTTTTAAGTGTCAGGAAGGTTAAACACAGGAGAGCCTGTTTCTGTTTAAAAGTGGATTAACAACATCTTTACAAATGAACTGGAACTTGAAGTCAACCATCACGATATTTTATTTGAAGATGATCTTTCCGTAGTTTCCAGACTTTTACTTAATCAGCTCAAGAACACTTCAGTGTTACATCTCAGGGAAGCAACATTAACATCGAGGTTCTGCTCAAACCAATTTAAAAGTCTGGTTTGAAACAAATTACATAATATGAAATATAGAAATAGCAATTGGAAAAAATTATATTATCAAATATCTAAAACAAAATATGTATAAACATAAAACTTATCAAGTTAATTTCTATGGCAAATTAACATTTTTAAAAACATCATCATTCCCAAACAAATTTAAGTGTACACAACTTTATAAAATGAGATTATATGAAAAATGATTAATGGAAGATCCAAGTAATTGGATAATAAAGAAAAAATGTCCATGTTTGCAAAATTAACTCAAGATAACTTTTAATGTAAAAGTAGCCAGAACTTTCCAAAAATGATAACTGACATGTCTAATAGTGTAACTGAAGAGCAAATTCATTGCTGGTCCAAATATGTAATGACTGGTGCTCTTTCATAAATTATATTGTAATTTAGTGTTTCCCACGTCCAGGTGGGTTTAAAGTGCCAACATTCGTGTGATATTTGAATTTATCACATGTTTTATGTATGGGGAGGCTTAAAGAATTGGTGACAGTCTGAGCTGTGATGAGGCGACTCAGCATGGAGGAAATTAACTTTTGGTTTTGGATGGAAGTCGACGGGTGGAGTTGAGGAAACGGCAGTTGAGAACGTGAGGAGATCATCTAAAGATGGCTCAGCAGATGAGGTCTTACCTAAGAAAATATAAGACCTTGTTGATATCAACTGTTTCCTGTATTAAATAACTCAGCCACATTGCCCTCTTTTTCTTTTTTATTTTATTGATTTTATTGTAATCACACAACATTCCACACAAATAGATACATGTTTACAAAAGTAGGACCAAAAACAAATCAACCCCCAGCCCTGAGAAAGACAGCATGGCCAGCAGAGTAAAACTTAAAGCTAATAAAAATAAGTAGATAGATAAATTAATAAGTGATTAAAGATAAATGGAGAAGAATTCATTAAACCCAAACTCATGTAACATATTAGCAGCACACCATTGAACAAAGTCTGAATTATTAGAGAAAGATCAGCCTCACCATTTAACAGAATGAGATGATAACTCCGTATCTGTAAAGAGCAGCCGGACGACTGGCACAACAAAACAATACACGGGTAAGGTGTGTGCCTCTTAAAAATGTAATCATTATATCCAACTGTGTTATTAACGTTTAAAGGTTTGTGACACCCAGAAGGAATCTGTCATCTTATGTTGTTACGTCAAGGAGTTCCAACCAGGATTAGACATTCTGTGCCTCCCGTGTCATTTTGTAACTGAGTACACTTCGATGAACTGTACCAATACACGTAACTCTGCTGTTTAAATGCCTGCGTCTTGACCAAAGTGTCTTATTTCTCCTTCCTTGATATCTTCAGGTTCAGTAAAACTCCACTGTCCCAGCCCCCCATCGTTTTATTCCTGCAGGTCCCATTCCTCATCAGAAGGCCCAGCCGCCACATGCATGTTTATGTGCCATTTCTATAAAGCTCTACTGATGATATGAAGTCAGCATTAACTCAAATATTACAATAACTTCAAACCAACCCACAGCACACTGTACAAGTATCTTTACATATTAATAATAAATTGGAGTCATACTAAGAGATCCTCAGCCTTATTTCTTTGTTGGTCAAGAGGAGTGACAAGTTTGGTTTAATGCTGGTGAAATCAAAGGTGTAAATTCATTAAATAATAAATGTATAAATTGCCAGCCAGCTACAAAAGTCTACGAGGTGTAAAAGTTTAAAAAGCACAAATTGCTTAATCAGTGCGTTTATCACAAGTAAATGAGGTGAACGCTGATTTGTATTCTAAACTCGTGGCCCACATAACAGAAGCTCGAATCCTTCTGACAGTCGCTTGTGTTTCTCCTGCTGTGCACACATTCAGTGTTGGAGTTTCATAAATGACGTAAGGTGCAAGTCTGCTGTGCATGTGCTAAACTCCACATTACCAATTCCATGAAGCTTATGAAGCAAATGTGTTCTCCAACCCTTGAGTTCTGCCCTTCAGTACCTCACAAGTAGTCGGCCGAGCGTGCGACCGTCCTCACCTCCTCTCGTCTTCTAGTGACACTCAGCCGGCTAAACTCCACTTTAAAAAGATTCTCTAGAATTCCTGCTGTTAGTTTATAAGCAGAAAAACAAAAGTGTTTCAAGAATCCTGATGGATTTTGTTTCATTGCTTCAAGAACATCGAGTGTGGATGTCCTTCCTTGAACCTGCTAAAAAACCTATTCAATGAGATGAGGTTGTTCTGTTTTTTTATACATAGCATTTATTTCATACTCTGAACATTACAAGGTGAATGTCATTAGAAAAGAATATCCATCCAGCCATTATCCAACGTGCTATATCCTAACTACAGGGTCATGTTGGTCTGCTGGAGTCAATCTCAGCCAACACAGGGCGCAAGGCGAGAAGAATAAATAAAATAAATTTACCAAGAGAGTAAGCTAAGAGTCAGACCAGAATGTCAAACCACCTTTAATGCCCTAGGAAGGACGTATTCCTGAGAGGACACTTCATGACTGTGATGTCCATCATGTTGAGACATCCTGTCCGTATCTGTCAGCCTTACTGCATATAAAGAGGTGTCATGGCTTTATAAAATGAGAGCTTAGAGGCCTGCAGATGGCCTGACACATGTGCCACTTGTAACCTCCACAAACAGGAAGACCACATAAAAACTCTACACTGATTTAATCCTGAGTACAATTCAAGATGTGCGGAGTGGGATTCAGCAGGTTTGAGAATGTTATGCAGGTCACATCAGGACCTGGTGGGACATCAAAAAGCAGCCCTCAGAACATGGAGCCCACGCTAATATGGCCATCGACACACAGCTGTACGTTGTGATAATTGTTGTGCTGTTGACGTCTGAGGACTTCTGTTTCCATGAGATCTGCAGCGGCGTTTGCCAGAACCTCAGCAGTGCAGTCACAGGAGTTTCAAGCTGTTAGTGTGTTCCTCACAGAACCAGTAATGGGACACTTTATTGCCATTCGCTGATCTGTGTGTTTCACAGGGGCACTCACAATGAGATACTCAGCCCAAAATCTTTAATATGTCAACAGAAGGCACTGCTATGAACGTACAGCTCCACAATCTAAATACACTCTAATGAAAAGAGCAAGTCCTTCTAGTGCACGCGTGCACACACACACATATAAACACACACACGGATAACAAAACTAACAAGCATCTGGACTTGCCTCTAGTGTCACTGGATTACGTTTGCTGCTAAAACAGGGTTACTGTTTTTCTGTGCCACTCTGCAAATTTCCTGCGTTCAGAAATAATACAAATGAATATGTTAGAAGTGAGGGCAGCATGGTGGCGCAGTGCTAGCGCTGCTGCCTCGCAGTTAGGAGACTCGGGTTCGCGTGGAACTTGTATGTTCTCCCCGTGTCTGTGTGGGTTTCCACTGGGTGCTCCGGTTTCTTCCACAGTCCAAAGACATGCCAGTTAGGTGCATTGGCGATCTTAAATTGTCCCTGGTGTGTGTGTGTGTGTGTGTGTCCTGCGGTGGGCTGGCACCCTACCTGGGGTTTGTTTCCTGCCTTGCGCCCTGTGTTGGCTGGGATTGGCTCCAGCAGACCCCCGTGACCCTGTAGTTAGGATATAGTGGGTTGGATAATGGATGGATGTTAGAAGTGCTGATTTGTATTACTTTAAAAGAATGCCAGCACTGTACAAATGATACAAAAATAGTCACCATTACAGGGTGGCATAGTGGGGCAGTGGTAGTGCTGCTACCTCACAGTAAGGAGACCTCAGTTTGTGTCCAGGGGTCCTCCCTGCATGGAATTTGCATGTTCTCCCCATCTCTGTGTGGAATTCCTCTTGGTGGAGCTTGGGCTTCTTCTCAGTGACCAAAGCCATACAGGTTAGGGGCGTTGGTAACGCTGAATTGGCCCGCGTGTGTGTGTTTGATGTGTGTGTGTGTGTGGATGTGTGTGTTTGATGTGTGTGTCTGTGTTTGTGTGTTTGTGTGTGTGTGTGGGTGTGCTCACCCTGCAATGTTTGTTCCTGCCTTGCCCCCTGTGCCCGCTGGGATAGCCTTAAGCTCTCATGTGACCCTGGTCTGAATTAAGCAGGTTAGTAAATCTCCGGACATATCCACTGTGGACAAAAAAGGCACACTGAAAAGCAGGCAGATAATATTTCTCAATTCTCTTTTTTATTCATTCGGAGTCACAGTAAGTAGAGATTCAAAAGAGCATAACTTATTGCCGCAAAGCTCAATTGAACCCCGAGAAAAAAATTAGGAGGGGTTTTATAATTCAGCATTTCATGATTAATAAGACAGAAAGAACATCCTTATCAAAACAGTAAAGTTAAACAATATGTCTGTTGAGCTAAGCATTATCTGTGTTTTCAAAGCTAAGCACAGGAGAGACGCCTTTGCATAAACTACATGTACTTTCTGCAGCCTTGTGACCTTGTCCCTGAAACATTCACTCTGAGAAAGGAAAAACAAGAAACAGATTAGATTTTATTCATGTGGACACTATTTCTCCTGAACCCTGGAATAACATATTTTTGTTAGTTCATAATCCAAAGCGTCTCTCACTGGCAAGTTACAAAGTAGTTATTAGTAAAAATTTCTAATTTACTAAACACACAAAATACATGGTGCTGAGGAGAACATTCTTCTTCTACACCACCATTACCATTACATTATTTACCATTATATTCACCATTACTTGATATCCTTCACTGCTGCTCGTTTCTATCTGACTCAAGTCATGTGGTATTGTGTGTGTGCCGCATTCCTCAGCAACACATTCAGATTTGGATTAGCCATTAATTGCTACTTAATTTTACTTTCATTAAATCAAAGTGGCAACGTGCTGAGCTGGACAGATCATGTCATTCTGTGCTCAGCATCTTCTGCCAACTCCTCCTGGGGAATTCTGAGATGCTTCCATGCTGGTCAAGAGGCACAATCCCTCTAGTGTGTCACTTGTTCACTCCTAGTTTAATGGAAATGCTATTTCCTCATCTTGGTCAATTTCAGTATTCATATACAGTATATCTATGAAGAATTCATTACAACATACCTTTGGATACAAGAAGCATTTCTGCTTACAAAATCCCACGTCAGATAATCTTCTACAATTCTGTCTTTGTCAGAAAGCCATCCTGCTATCAGAGGCGCTGTAGCATGAACCTCCACTGCACTCCTACGGCATTCCAGTGAGGACGACGACTCGATCACATTCACTTCAAGGTTATATTACAATGTAACTTTAGTAGCAGTCAGGCACAAACAAAGCAATGCTTTATTCAAATATGAAAACAATATTGATTCAACATTTACCTGAACAGTAACCAAGAGGTGTAAAAGCAACTTTTTATATTAATTTAACCCTCAAATTTATAGAAGAATACTTTGTTGGTTTTGTCTTTTATAACACATTATGTGGAGTCTGGTTCTTTATATATATTATTTGTACAGAGAAGTTTTTTTGTTTTTTTCATTTAACTACTAACTGCAGGAAAAAAAGAATAAAAAAAAAAAAGATTTCTGTTGAACTCACCATACCCATTAGTCCTTCATACCACACAAGCTCCGTCAAGCAGCACACTTTTGGCTGTGAGAATAAGAAACAAGCAACACCAACCTGGAAAGTGGGCACAGTGTCATTAAATTTGACATGGCCAGTGTAAGTGGACGTGATCCAGCGATGAAATCAGCAACTCTGATATCCCCAATGGCTACAAGTCATGAAATGTGACATCGGCTCAGTTTTGTTAAATTGGCCCCGGTAACAATGTCACCCTGTTATTATCTGGTGCCTTGGCTAGGTGTTGACCAAGCCTTGCACCCAACATGGACACCTGAATAGGCTTCAACTCCTCTGCAACCCTGCTCTGGAATAAGATGATTTAGTAAAAACAGGAGACAGAGCTGGAGGTGACACAGTTAAAGATAAGATTTGCATTGGTTGTGATGAGAATGGACAGGATTAGAAATGAGGACATTAGAGGGTCAGCTCAAGTTGGATGGTTGGGAGACAAAGTCAGAGAGGCGAGATTGGATTGGTTTGGACATGTGCAGAGGAGAGATGTTGGGTATACTGAGAAAAGGATGTTAAGGATAGAGCTGCCAGGGAAGAGGAAAAGAGGAAGGCCTAAGAGAAGGTTTATGGATGTGGTGAGAGAGGACATGCAGGTTATGGGTGTAACAGAACAAGATGGAGAGGACAGAAAGATATGGAAGAAGATGATCTGCTGTGGTGACCCCTAACGGGAGCAGCCAAAAGAAGAAGAAGTAAATGTATGTATATATCCATCTATCCATTTTCCAACCCACTGAATCCGAACACAGGGGTCTGCTGGAGCCAATCCCAGCCAACACAGGGCACAAGGCAGGAACCAATCCAGGGCAGGGTGCCAACCCACCGCAGGACACACACACACACTAGGGCCAATTTAGAATCACCAATCCACCTAACCAGCATGTCTTTGGACTGTGAGAGAAAACTGGAGTGCCCGGAGGAGACCCACGCAGACACGGGGAGAACATGCAAACTCCACACAGGGAGGGCCCGGGAAGCGAACCCGGGTGCCCAGGTCTCCCAACTGCGAGGCAGCAGCACTACCCATTGCGCCGCCGTGTGTGTATATCTATATGTTCATCGGGGTAATTATATTCATGGCATTTGTAGTCTGAATCACAATCTGATTGTATGGGTAGTTACCTGGTAAGATCAGATTGTGATTCAGACTACGAATGCCATGAATATAATTACCCCGATCTACATGCTGACAAGTGAACGAAGCACACGCCGTAGTGCAGCGCTAGGGGCTTCGCCTCTGGCGCTGATGTTCGAGGTTTGATTCCCGAGAGGGGATGCAGTGAGTGTGTACGCCTGATGAGCCCAGAATTAGGGCGAAACACGTGTTGCGTACTCTTTGCTTTATTTGACTGTAAAACTATTTCAACCATATATATATAGAGAGAGAGAGAGAGAGAGAGAGAGAGAGCGAAAGAGATTCTTTAAATTTAGTTATTCCATTATTGTTCTCCACTTCACTTCTCTTCTTATTCTCATTTTTGTTAGCACCTGAACGGTTTTTCTCTACTTTGGCAAAACATATGGAGGCGCGCCAAGTCAATGAAGCCGTTTGGAATGTTTGAGGGAGTGGGAGAGAGAGAGAGAGAGAGAGAGAGAGAGAGAGAGAGAGAGAGAGCGAGACGCTGTCTGGGTGGGCGGAGTCAGAGAGCGCTGGACAGCTCCACGCAGAGGGTGTCCGAGTGCACCGATTAAAGCTGCGCGATCACAGGATGGAGAGAAAATATCATCGTGGATGACACAATTTGAGAAACAGTAAAGGTACGTGCTTTGCCTATACCGTCACCATTTATTGAACAAGGCGGCCACTTAGATAGTTTATTTTTTTAATCTATACAACCTATTAACGCGATTACATTGTTTGATATAATTTTCGAATACTAGTAATGTCTGACGACCTATCTGAGCCCATGTACAGGACGGGTGGTCTTCTAAATCTCGGGACAGACTGTACTCCTCTTCACAGAGGCTATGTTTACGCTGAGTGTCCGTGTTTCTTTATTTTCTTCAAGTTCAGGTTTGCACGTGTACTTGTTTTAGTAAAACTTTGGCAGGCTTGTTCTTCTTATTTACGACACTTATAGACGATGTCTTGTTGCACGAACAAGCTGCGCTGCACTTTTGATCACTCGAGAAAGTCGGCGAGTGGAGACTCGGATGAGCACTAAAAGACTTGCCAGCATGGGCTGTGAGTGACAGCGTGCAGATTTGGGGCGCAAACCACGAAGGAGAATGTTAAGAAAGGGCACGATGGGGAACACACGCCGTGTCTGTTTAGTACAGAAGCTGTCTCCACGAGAGCTGCAACAGGTGAAAGTGGCGGACAGTCGGACCGAAGAGGTACTGCGTGGCTAAAACACCAGAGAAGCTCGGCACGGGTGCGCTGCGTGTCTACAACACACTCGGGGCGCTTTATAGGGTTAATTATGGCGAGCTCTGGGGTCTTAAAACATTGGAGCTCCTCCCATCGGCTCTTGTTCCAAACCCTCTTTATGATAAGCGGGGGCGCGGTAGAAATGCTCCTATTCCAGCAAGCAAATGGCTCCAGTCCATAGCAGAGCAAAACACACAGACACACACACACACACACTTGGGCCAATTTTGCCTCACCGACCACTTAACCTGTTAATGTATGGACAGTGGAAGGAAACTGGAGAAGCCAGAAGAAATCTATGAAGATAAAAGTGGAGAACATGTAAACTCCACGCAGGGATTACCCGGGCTGTGAACGGTGGTGCCGTTACTGCAAAGAATTAAGTAAAGTAGGTGCAGAGCGCAGGTAGCTTCGGAGCTCATTTAAGAAATATCTCATTTTCTTCTTGAAACCAATAGCTTCAAGTTCTTGTTTCTTTATCTTTGTATTCTCGTGTCTTGAATAAACGGCCATCGGAGCATCTGCAATAACTCTTGAGACCCTTCTTCGTCCTTCTTTACGACAATTCGGCGGCTCCTTACAATTTAGTCTTCTTTCCGTTCTCACTTTTATCTTGATTGCATCGTGCATCGCCGGAACGAGCGATTTTACAAGCAGCGTTTATGCGCCTGCTATGAATCTGACAATATGAGGAGCAAAATGATTGAAAAGATACGGTCCTGTAAATTGTCAGGTGTGCTGTGAGTATGCCACCTTCCAGCAGTGGACTCTTGACTTGCGGCTTGCCCCTTCCATTCTGTGCTGTCTTCTTTCTTGGAATCTGCACTAGACTGTGTATTAGCTACTCCGAGTGTATGAAAAACATTTTAATGTCATTCCCGGTGATTTTATATATGGCTTTACCTAAGCGAAGTCATGACATGAAGACGTGGACCCTGGAGCAAGATTCATCCTGAGTGGCAGCTTGAGGCATGTCCATGGAGCTACACATAAGAGCGGGTTAAACTGCATTGCATTTGCTGTCTTAGATTTGGGAAAAAGCCATGGCCACCTGAATATCAATGCAAAGTTCAGAGGGGAAAATCAACACACCCAATAAAAAATACTGGAGAAATGAAAAAGGCAAATTGTGCAGGGACAGAGCCGAACCGCAGAGAAAGAAACACACTGAAGGGCCACAACTGTCAATGATGACATTCTATCAAGCCTAATAAGTCGAGGTTATGATCATTAAAGGCCTGAGGATAACATTTTTGAGTGAGTAAATATAATTTGTTTAGTCTCACAGTTTGTTCATGGAAGACTTTAACTCAAATCCGTAACATGATGAGGTAGTTCATAGTTTTGATTTGTATCAACTTTAAATATTATTATCATAACTAATGAAAGACTGACTGATCATAAGTGTTACACTTTTCGGCAAGTTCTGTCCAGTGATGGCAATCAACATTCAGTGATGTTGACAAGAAAGTGTGGAGATGAGTTTTCAAGGTCAAAAATACATGTTGGAGGAAATAATGGCCAGGAAGATAAACAGGGAGGTGACGCACACAGCTGGTCTCCTTTTACAGCGTTATTTTGGGAGAATTAAGTGGTGTGGGCTGGCAAGCTTTGTTACACTGAATGGCCTGTTCTCGTCTGAATTTTCTTAAAAGTTCTAATGTTCTAAAAAATGGCTAAATCTCAGAAAAATGTTTGATCCTTTCTAAAACAACATGGAAAAACATACAGCAACCTCAGCTTAGTTCTTCTGATTTTTTTCTAGTGTTCCATGATATACTCAATGCAATATTTTAATCTTGAAAAATCTGTCCTTTTGCAGTGTGTGACATTTTCTTTGTGCCCATTGAGCAAAAACTGGGAATTTAGATAGATAGATAGATAGATAGATAGATAGATAGATAGATAGATAGATAGATAGATAGATAGATAGATAGATAGATAGATAGATAGATAGATAGATAGATTTGTAATTTTAAATAACCTGTAAAGGTATTTTGTACAATGAATCAATTGTTTGAATGCAGGACTATACTGATATGGACTGATATGGTAATATGTTACATCATATATATCATATCATTTGATGGAAATGAAAATTATCAACCTACAGAGAGCTGAATTCAAAGACACCCTGAAAATCAAAGTGATATAATGATGCGGCAGGCAGGCGAGTCCATTTTGTCAAATTTCATTGCAGAAACTCCAAATCGTGCTCAGTAGTTTGTATGGCCCCCACGCGCTTGTATGCATGCCAGACAACTTCAGGGGGTGGGGTGGTGGGAGGCGCGGTCAGGCTCCTAATGAGACAACAGATGGTGTCCTGGGGGATCTCCTCTCAGATCTGGACCAGGGCACACTCAAAAAAATAATTCATTGGATGAACGTAATTTTATCTTGCCACTTATATTCCATCTAAATAAATCATGTTCTATCAATCCATCTTGATAGTGTTGTTTCAACACCACCCATGTTTGTAAGTGTAACATAATATTAACATTTACATTCAATTAATTTGGCTTTTATTAAATTAACATGTTTGTACCAAGTTAGTCTAATTAAATTCATTTAAATTGATTTTATATTGATTAAACACTTTGGCACAACAAAAGTCAGCCATGTTATATGAACTAGTAAATGTTTTGTCTGTTACACCAATGTTAATCTTGTTGAATGAAGTAATGTGAGTATTACAGACAAAAGCTACATCAAACTTTTTTCAGTTAGTGTTTTTTATTGCTTATGTAAACAATTTTAATTCAATTACTGAAACATACATAAAGGATAGCTTGCAAAACCATCTCTTTTATTTTGCTCTATTATTCTTAAAACAACTGTAAGGATCCCAGTTCAGCCCAGCTTTCTCCCCTTCAACCATCTCATACTAAACTTATTAGCACCAACCAAATGGGCTCAATAACTTTTTTCATACTACCCAAGAATTTAAATCAACAGTCCAAATTGCAACCACACTCTTCTTAGGGGTAGTTCAAAGCTAAGAGATCAAGCTGAGCTGAGTAAATAACGGGTACATTTAGAATCTTTCATTAACAGCAATGCATGTAGGAGATTACAGAACTTCCAGAACAATGAAGACATGCTGACTTCCCGTGGACTAAACATTACACCAGATCTTAACTATCATCGTCATGTCAATGCTGCCATATTGTGGAAATGTGTGGGAAATAACAGTTCAGAAATAGTCCTTCAAAATGTGGGCACTTCTGTCATATAAGGTTTAACGTTCAACAAATGTAGAATATTTTGCCAACAAAAAATAACAGCCCTAAAGCAATCTTTTGGGATTTGTGCGCAACTTAGAATTTTTAAACTTAAAATGACAAGTGCAACAATTCAGATTAAACTTACTTGTAAAAATGTAATAAAATATGCATTGGAACCAACAATATGCATTTTAACACCATTTTAAGCACTGTTATAACATTCAACACTTGCATTGCAAAAAATAAATCAAAAGAAATGAAACATTATTGTAATGTTGCTTGCATACCTTTTGCTAACTTGAGATGTCAAATCTTTGTAAATTAGTGCTCGGTTTTAATCAGACTGTATCCATTAATGTAGTCTATTTACATGTGCAGAAAGCATTCAATGTGTGTTCAAGTTCGAGTATGACTGCTCCACTTAGAAACAATTTTTGAAAAACAGTGTGTACATTTGACTTTGTAACAATTGTCGATGTGGTAAAATCGCTGTTTACACTGTAAGTGTATGAGACTTTAACTTATGAGCCAACAATCTTTATCTCAAGTCTACTGAGCAAACCAAATAGTGCTTCTAAACATTTTTATAATTTTGTAATTTTGAACTTTCAAAGTTAAACACAAAACAATCTGCATTGAAGAGATATGGAAAAATATCTGTCTTCCATGAGTCTGTTTCAAGCTCATTCACCCCGTTAGCTTGTTTTTTAGGAACCGTGCCTTGGATGAAAACCTCTGCCCATCCAAATTCATGATAATTTTTTGCAAGACTTCAAAAGTGCATTTGAGCTCCGGTGGGTAGCTTAGGTTCAGACAGTATATCAGTCCAAATAACAGAGCACAAGCAATCGCGATGCTCCTCAAACCGGTGAGAACCTCCACACCTTCAATCAGGACACCAATATTCTCTGGGTCATCTCCAGGCTCTGCACCCTCCTGCTGTATGACATACACTCCCATCACAGTTTGCTCCATGGCTTCAGTGTTGGCCTCAGTGTTCTGTGAAGTAAAATATGATAATAAATACATTTGTTTGAGACTAGATATTGGTGCAAAAAAATGCTGATTGCTAATCATAACATTATAAAAACATTTCCAATTTTATGACTAAAAAAATTTACTCAGTTCAATTAGAGATGTACAAGAATAACACAGATGCACCAAATAGTAAAAAGTGAAATCTAAGCTTGGACATCCCAGTGTGCAATGAGAGAATTAACTGTAGAAACAAAGAAGGAAGTAACAGAGACCAATGATCGCTATAAAAGAGCTCAGTCAACCACATCAAGACAATTGCATACAAGTAGCCTACCATTGCCTACACAACATTCAAAGCCCATCTGCAATTTCCTAGAGGAACTAGGTGGGGCATTTTATCCATATGCATGAATTATTTACAACACTTACCCAGCTCTGTACAAAATATATTAAAATAATATTGTTTTAGAAACTGATATGTTTACCAAATTCTAAATTCTATGTCTCTAATTTCAAACCTCAGAAATTTGACATGAAACAAAAACAAGGACAAATTACATTATGTTTTAGTCGTACAGGGTGTCACATTTTGCTGTTTCAAATTTATTACCCATAACTCCTGCAGTTAATTACATAACACACAAGTAAATGTGTGAATGAAATGTGCTGTAAGTCTACATCTTTGTCACACGTTGTGAATGTAACTCACTGTGTATTCCTTCACAAGTTTCTCGTGGTCTTCGTTCAGGTAGACGCACAAGGACTTGAGGATGCATGCTCGTCTTGAATGTATTGTGTCATCCTGGGGTAAAAAGGGAATCCATTATGAGAATATTTAGCTTTTAGGCAGCAGTTTGAAAAAAGAACTATGGTAGACAATACTTAGGTCGGAGGAGACCAAAAGGCAAGTACTCATCTATCTCAACCACATCAGACACAAAATAAGGCAACCACACACACTACTGTTTTAAAATTAACCATATGATTTTATCAATTCCTTATTAATCTCAGACTGACGCTTATGCAATTGGTATAACAATATGATTAAGTGTCTGATTAGGTAAAAACATCTTAGGACTTTTGCCTACCATATGTATAGATATTTTTGCTCATGAAAGTTTCGTGATATGGGCCTAAAAAGAACTTCATAAGCACAGGTCTAACCATTTTAGCACAAACCTTGGAGACGGCCATCATGATGTGTCTCAGTTTTCTTCCAGCCACCCCACCTTTGCATCGAAAGATCTCCATCATGCGTGGAGTGTACCTGTCTATCTCAGAAAAGAATGTAGATAGCAGTGGTACAGTCGATATGTGCAGGAATTCCTTGTCGATCTGAAAAACATGAACAATGCACTTATGACTTGCACTGTTAGAACACAACATGCAACAGAGAAAGGACATACCAGGAATTATTAGCTGTTTGATCACAATATTATATCACTATTAGTGAAGAAACAAACAACTGGTCATCACTATATAACACATTCTTGGGGCATAAAGCCTTACATATAGGACATGCACCTCTTTCTGAGTGAACAGAGATGGCCATCTGCTTTTGAAGTCTGCAATCAAGGGCTGTCCTTGAATAACTTCTTGCCTTCTGTATGAGAAAGTCTTCTCCATTTTCATTGTCACTATATGGTCATTATTTCTCTTCTGAATCTCTGAAAGCAGTGCAATTCTCTCCTTTTCCAGACTGTCAGTGGTTTCTCCTTTTGGATACTGCGGACAATAATTGGCTTCTGCCCTTCTAGGCTTTTTCACATTCAACGCTGCCTGACTTTTGTCTTGGGCCTTGTTCTTTAGTGAATTTACCATCACCTCAGCACAGCCCAGGCCTCTGAGTTTGGTCCAGAGATTGGCCATTTTATACTTGAGGCTAATCTTCCAACCATAACAGCCATTGAAGGATCCCTGCTCCCTCAGACAAGGATGCTTTTTCACAAAGGCTTCTGCAACTTCATTCAGGTCATTGTCAGTTGGATAGACTTTAAATTTAATTATTTCTTCAGCCAGTCTTTCTAAAAGGTGGGATTTCAGTTTTGGTGAGGGGGTCAAATGAGTTCCACCAGCACTGAACTCAGCGTTGGCCTTTTCAAGTTGCAGTTCGGCCTCATAGCTAAAACGAGGGACTGTGAAGACACTTGGCCACACTGACAGTCTTGTAGATGGCGATGAACCTGATGATGAAGCAGGCTTTGTATTATCCGTATCTGCTGAAGAGCTTGAAAAGGAATGTGTTGGACTCTGGACTGCAACAGGTTGACCTGTCACTGCTTCATCTTCTGTAAACCTTTGTAACTGTAGAGTATATAAGTATACAACCTTTAAAGTTGCTTTATCATTGATTTCAGAGATCGAAGTCAGGTTTATGAACTCATTTCCGAAATCAGGATCTTGATATTGAAGGCGAAAATCCTGTTCCACTCCAAAATTAGTCTTTATATCCTGGCACAATTCCTCAATGGAGTCTGATATCCCCGCTGGTAAAATTAGTTTCCTGGCATCATCTTCTCCAAGTATGATCCTCAGTCTTATGGGCTGGGCCATCATGTTGACCTGGAAAATTATTTAAAAAATAAATAAAGATGCACTCATTGAATATTGTGTGAGTGTGTGTATATATGGGTCAAATTTGTCAACAATTAAGGCAATCAACAATAATTTGATGATGTCACCTAGGACATTGTAACTGGAAAAGGACAGGTGAATAGTGCATTTTCCAGATTTGTCTTGGATTCTTTTAGTTAATGACATTAGTTTAAAAAAATCAACAGTCAATTCTCAAAAAATTAAGTAGCAGCTGGTCTGCAAAGCATGATTTATTATTTACAGTACCAGGTGATACAGTAGGAAAATACTTACAAACATTACTCCTGTTTACCCTGCAAGTTAGTGTGTCTCTTCAGAGTAACCAGACGCAGGCCTCCCACTGAATAGGCAGCTAACGGGTAGTCATCGAGTAGTTCCCTATGCTCAATCAGAGACACCTCTGTCACATGTGACATGTCAAGTTCAAAAGCTCTGAAGTGCTCTCGATACCAAGCAGAGAACTTTTTCACAAAAAAGTATATCCTACCAGTCAAAATAAAAATCTGCAGAATTTCTTCAAACTCTGGCAGACCAAATAATTGCCCATGGACAACTATCATTCCTTTGTTGTAGTTCATGCCATTGTATGACACACTTTTTGTAATATGGACATCAGTTTCATCTGGTAATCTTTGCTTAATAGCTATTGCAATGTCGCTTTGCAGAATATCAATTGGTACTGATGAGACAGCAGTTACCATTAAAGGTGTCCTATGGTCAGAAGAGTGCAAGTCAGAGGCAATCATGAGCTGATGTTTTCTGGCAAGTGTGAGGGGTATGTTTTTAAAACAGTTGGTATGGCGAGCAATCTGTTTAAAAAAACTATGTTTCGCCTCAAATCTCATTGTCCATTTGTGGACAAGAGGCCCAAAGAGCCGAATCAGAGCAGGGTAGTGCTCCAAATAATGATGTTTAGGGAGAAGACTGTTGTTTGGAAAAAGTTCTTGGTATTTCTGGCGATGTTCACTGATTTTACACTCAAGGTATGAAATCGTCTCATCAGACTGGACAGGGGCTACAACAAGCTCCACAATGTCTTTCAGATCCAAAACAATATGCCATGCAGGTTCATCCTCTGGAACAAGTGGACCAATAATTAGAGGCAACAATCGAAGTAGAGACCAATTTTCATGTGCATTTCCACCAATGTTTTTTTTTTACTGAGAAAGCCTGTGGTATTGCGTGAGGCCGATTGGTTTTATCTGCCCATTTGTACTCAAAATTTTGGATCAAGTTGTTAAGTTTTTCTAAGGTTAAATACTTATTAGAGATTAAAAGAGAAAAACAATGAGCAAGCTCCACGGGTATTATGCCCTCTAACAGATCATGTGCTACATCTGGAGGGTAGCCTGCAGTGACATGAAAATGGCTCAGATTCTTACTCAAAATACAATCCCGTTTAACTCCACAACACGCACTTGCTGTTTCTAGTGCACGCTTCAAATGGGCTTCATGAAGTTCCAGTGTTCTACGCTCAAAAACACCAGCAGTCACTGACTTTATTTCAGATTTTTTAGCTGTACAGAATCTGCAGATGTATTCAGCAGAAAAATTTTCCACAAAACCTCCCAGCCCATGGGCTCCTAGGTTGTCAGCTATGACGCAACTCACAGTTCCTTTAATACACTCGTTCAACTGACTGATGAACACACCATGTTGCTCCAAAATCACCAGATCTTTCAAAAGTGGATCCAAGACTTTTTCAAACCCAAATGTCCTCAAATCTTCACTTTTACAAAGGACTGCCAGATAAATGGATGAGAGGGCTGAATGAGAGCCAGGAGGTAAATTGCCCAAGACCCAATATACACCACAAAGCTTATGCTTTTTGCGTGAGGTCCCAAGAGGGTTACAAACCTCAAAATCGTCAATATAAAGGTTTATGGAAATTCTCAACTTCTCAACAGCTAGAAAGCCATTTCTTTTATAATGCTCACCATCTCGAAAAGATCTGTAAACCCGCTGATTCAGATTCTCTCTGTTTTCTTGAGCTATTTGTTCTTCAATCACTCTATCCAATAATTTATTGTGACTCAGTATTACCTGCAATAACTGTAATAAAGGGATGTACTGAAATGACTTCCTTTGGTCTTTAGATAAAAAATACTCAACAGGCTCTACAACCCTAAAATTTAGTGTGTAGTATAGTTTTCTTTTATAAGAACTGGCAAGAGGACCACACTTTCCCAAAATTTTAGCCACAGGGTTAGAAACACACACAGAATCGGCAAGTTCTTCAATAACAGCCTGACCAATATGGAGGTTATGGCTTTTGAAAATTTCTGTAATTGTATGCTTTGTGAGAAGCGCACTAGCTGAACTTAACAGAAAATGTAACTCCTCTAATAACTCATCTACTCCTTTTGCTGGAACATGAAATATATGTTCTAATTTCAACAATATTACTGCTACTTTCCGTTCAATTAGTTCTGGCTGATTTTCAACAGCACTATAATCACTTTCTGTCACTGACTCACTTTCAAATTCACCATAGGATACATCTGCAGAACAGCTAGCCCTTACGTTATCAGAGGACTCTGACACTTGAACCGGGTCCACAAGTGTAACTACACTGGCTTTAAAATCTTTAAGTGTGTGTGGATGATGTTTCCTCTTTTTGTGTGTATAAAATGTATTGTAAATATTTGTCTTGAAAGGGCAACCAAGAAACACACAACTAACTGTCTCGTTACTTCGCAGATGTGTTCCAATGTGGACAAAAAAATCTTTCTCCGAGAAGACGTCACTGCATTCACATAACTCACATTTAAAAGTTACTGAACTGGAAGCTGTCTGCATAAACTGAGATGAATGAGCTTTATAGACATGAGTGTTCAGTCCACTCCACGTCTTGAATGTGCATGGACAATTTACATATATGCACAGATAATGTTGGCCTATTCCATAATGATGATGTAGTTTATAATGCTTTAGTAATTTGTACCTACTTCTCTCTCTGGTGACACAATGTTTGCACTGCCACATACACGTCACTGATAGAAAAAGAAATATGCATTAGCAAACGATAATATAACAAACAAAGGCCGGGTTTGGGTCAGGGGGATTAAACTTCTGCATAATGCCAACTAAATAACAGATACAAAATAATAGGACAAACATATGAACTTATCTGGTGCAAAAGAATCTCAGAGCATGGGGATGTGGCTTTATTTTGTGATGTATTTCTGGTGGGAAAAAAATATAGAGAGATTAAAGTAGTTACTCTGATGAATGTGTGTTAATATCTACATACACTGAAATGTGAAGACTGTTAGCCTTAATGCAGAGCACCAGAGAGCACAGAAACAATGACCCAAACAATATTCCACTTAAATAATTCTGAATTCAAAAACTAAGTGCGGATATTATAGAAAAAGAAAATGCACATGAAATTAATGCTGTTGTCCCCCACTATAGTGCACTCCTCAAAGGCACCAAACTCCACTGACAAAAACAGCAATTTCAGGTAGACCATCATAAAACTCTTCAAAATCACCAAAATCGTTTAGAAGAAATTACGGCGCTACACGGCGTTCCCACCGACTTCGCGCTCCTCAAAGTCAGCACACGCCATAAGTAAACCCCAGAGATAAAACAGACCTAACCACGCAGATAACCATGAAACACATCTCATTCAAAGTCCACAGAAACGAAAAACAAAACTTACCAAAGTCTCCTCGTTTGTCTTTGCACTGTTCCAACAATTTGCGAAATTCTAATTCACCGAATTACATGTGAAAACATTCTGGCTCACTCTCCGCTATATCGTGCTCCTCAAAGTCACCAAACTCCACTGGTAAATCATTTTATCAAACCATGCAGATAACGAAGAAACACACCTCATTCAAAGTCGACAGCAACAAAATAAAACTTACTAAAATAACTCAGATATTTCTAAAAACTACTATTTATCTCTCACACTACTAACCTAAAAGAGATATGTGAATTACTTACTTCACTGTCAAGTATGCCAAAGGATTCACTCCACGCGCGCTCGTTAACGTCTCAATGAACTTTTCCGCATCCGGTGAGCGTGGAGCATGCGCAATAGCTGACGATATCAGAGTCATTGGTTTGATGGACCTCATTCTCATAGGATTGCCATGAATGAATTTAAGTCATCAGATTTTTCTTTGAGTCATGTTCAACAAAAAAGAATGAAGCATTTAATGAACATAAAAATGATTTATTCATGTAATGTAAACATATTACTACTTTGCTAATCAAACACATGCCCTAGTTGATTTTTTTGAGTGCATAACTTAACTCCTGGACAGTCTGAGGCGTCAGATGGACTGAAACATAATGTCCCACCCAGAGGTGTTCTATTGGATTGAGGTCAGGTGAGTGAGCGTGGGAACCAGTCAATGGTATCAATTCCTTCATCCTCCAGGTACTGCCTGCATACTCTCGCCACATGAGGCTGGGCATTGTTGTGTACCAGGAGGAACCAGCATAGGGTCTGACAATGGGTCCAAGGGTTTCATCCCGATACCTAATGGCAGTCAAGGTGCCATTGTCTAGCCTGTAGAGGTCTGTGCATCCTCCATGGATATACCATCACTGACCCACCACCAAACCGGTTATGCTGAACAATGTTACAGGCAGCATAACGTTCTCCACGGCTTCTCCAGACCCTTTCACGTCTGTCACATGTGCTCAAGGTGAACCTGCTCTCATCTGTGAAAAGCACAGGGCACCATTGGTGGACCTGCCAATTCTGGTATTCTATGGCAAATGCCAATCGAGCTCCACAGTGCCAGGTGGGCAGTGAGCACAGAGCCCACTAGAGGACATTGGGCCCTCTGGCCACCCTCATGAAGTCTGTTTCTGATTGTTTGGTCAGAGACATTCACACCATTGGCCTGCTGGAGGTCATTTTGTAGGCTCTGTCAGTGCTCACCCTGTTCCTCCTTGCCCAAAAAAGCAGATTCTGGTCCTGCTGATGGGTTAAGGACCTTCTACGAGGGGCCCTGTCCAGCTCTCCTAGAGTAACTGCCTGTCTCCTGGAATCTCCTCCATGCCCTTGAGACTGTGCTGGGAGACACAGCAAACCTTCTGGCAATGGTATGTATTGATGTGCCATCCTGGAGAAGTTGGACAACCTGTTACACCAAACTCTGTAGGGTCCGGGTATTGCCAGTAGTGACACTGACCATAGCCAAAAGGAAAACGAGTGAAAAAACAGGTGAAGGGGGAAAAATGTCAGTGGCCTCCACCTGTTAAACCATTCCTGTTTTGGGGGTCATCTCATTGTTGCCCCACTAGTGCTCCTCTTTACCACCAAAGCAGCTGAAACTGATTAACAAGCCCCTCTGCTACTTAACAGACCAGATCAATAGCCCAGAAGTTTCATTGACTTGATGATATACTCTCAGTAAAAAGTGTTCCTTTAATTTTTTTGAGCAGTATATTATAACAAATACAAACTCCCTTATGACCAAAACTGAAAAAGGCTGAAGATATCTGCTATGAATATCATTAGGGTCTCTGCTTTGTTAAAAACCCTAATTTATATATCATATACTGTATATATATTGTAGATGAGATACCTTTATCTGTTAATGTTGTCTTTTGATGGATGTACAATGTGAAAGATTTCTTTTTTGCTTGATCTTAAGTTTTTGCAATTTGATTTTTTTATGATATTATTCGCTGATATTTCATCATTACTGGTGCTGGTAGTCTAACACATTCTCAAATACAGTGTCTCTCCATTACTCCTTCACATAAGCTTTACTGAAGGTTGTCTCCTTCCTCGCCTGCCATTCTGGTCTTTCATCACTACCCTCCATGCAGCACCAATGATCTTTTCTTTGCCGTGTCTGCTGTTTGTATATTCACTTTGCCAACTCCACCTCTCACTGCTCACTTGGGGTCAGAGGTAATCCCATCTGCACTCACTTTCATCCACGCTGGAGATCCTACCCTTTTCTTTCAGCGTCACTCTCTCTTTCTCTCCTTCTCTGTCAGGCCCTGTCCCTTCTCACAGAGTGTCTCTTTCAGGTCCATGTGGACCCATCCTTAAACATTTTCCTTCCAAAAGTGCCATTGGTTAAGAGGGGTCTCACAGTAATGAGCTGTAAAGAATAACTGAATGAATAAACTCCAGTGTGTTTGTTTTTGGTGCACTCCTCAGTTCTACTCTTCTTTTTCTACAGATAACACTGAGATTATTATCTCCACTTGTACAATATGGACAAGGTGAGCCCAACTGTCCATGGACCTCAACAAGGGAAATACAAATGTGAAGAGGGGGTCTCAGAAGAAGCGTGCAATGTCAAGGATGAGAAATATCTCAGACGGAACTGGGGGCTCCTCTTAATGAATGGCATAGAAGTTGAAGAGGAGTACTGTAAATGGGGGTCTGATCATCCTGAAGAGGAAAGTGTCTGCATCAAAGAGGAGGAGAATTGTGAAAGTGGACCTATAGACTTTACAGTAGACTGAGGTTTCCTTTTAAGGAATTGCATAGATGTAGATAAGCAGCACTGTAAAAGGGGGTCTGAACATCTTGATCATGAAAGTGTCTGTATAAAGGAGGAGGAGAAGGAGGATTGTGATAGTGGACCTAAAAACTTTACAGTGGTCTCTGAGCCAATGTTTTACATCGGTGATGTGCAGAAATATACCTGTGAAGAGGGGGTCTCAGAAGAAGTGGGCAATGTCAAGGAGGAGACAAATCCCACAAGCCACTGGGGTCTCCAGTTAAAGAATGGCACAGATGTTGATGAGGAGCACTGTACATGGGGGTCTGAACATTTTGATAATGAAAGTGTCTGCATAAAGGAGACGGAGAAGGAGGATTGTGATAGTGGACCTAAAAACTTTACAGTGGACTCTGAGCCAATGTCTTACATCAGTGATGTGCAGAAATATACATGTGAAGAGGGGGTCTCAGAAGAAGTGTGCAATGTCAAGGAGGAGACAAATCACACACAACACTGGGGTCTCCAGTTAAAGAATTGTGCTGATGTTGATGAACAGCACAGTAAGTGGGGGTCTGAACATCTTGAACAGGCAAGTGTTTGCATAAAGGAGGAGGAGAAGGAGGATTGTGATAGTGGACCTACCTGTATAGACTTTACAGTAGAATCTGAGCCAATGTCTAACATCAGCGATGAACAGAAAAACAAAACTGTCGATGGCATAAAGGGAGAAGACCTCAGATATGAATCTGACCAGCAGGGTTTTTACCGAGATGAAGAGGCTCCTGGATTAGGATTCACCCCCAGTAGACACTGCTCCATACAGCAACATTCTATAAATGTGAAGCTGGAATCTGTGATGAAGAAGACTACCAAAGCATCGGGTTCAAGTCCTTCAGGAGAAGGTAGGTGATGAAATTCAAGAATTAGCCTGAGGCTCTGGGCTGGTGGGATTTACCTGACATGCACAGCTTTTTCTTATCACTGAATTCAGAACTGCAGGCTTGTTTCAGTTTGTGCCAAATCTTTACACCTCTTAAACAGTAACATGGCCAGCACTGGGCAGCATTAGGCCCAGCAAAGGAATACATTTTGCTGTTAGTGAAACTCCATCCGTTTCAGGAGTGAAATGCTGAGTTTTGCTACAAATTACCTTTTCTAGCGCAGTTATATCCCAATGCAGGAGTGTCCACCTGCTCTATTTATTTAGATGGGGTGCAATTAATTCACATCTAGGGCTGTCAGATCGAATGTCACTATTCAAATATATTTCAAACGTATTTTAAAAAAAAGGTCTTATTTGAAGACAAAAGCAGACATTTGATTTTTAAAGAGCGGCTGTTTTTATTCATTTTGGCATCATGCTAATCCTGACACGTTAGGCAATGCAACACTTTTTTACTGTTTATGCACATCAGTTTTTATAATTTTAAATGGTTAGTTTTTTGTTCTCTTTATTGATAAAACTTACCAAGCACACCCCTTCACAATGTAGTTTGGGACAATTTGATATCCCTGACTGTTTAATGCTTAAATGTTGTCATTAATGCAAAGGGAATATAACTGTCGTACTTCTGATATTCCCTTTCTTAATACAACATTTTCAAATCCTCACGTTTAAGAGCCTCTTCAGTGTCAGTAATGGATATTTAGTTACCTTAGCTAACTCACAGTGTCCCACAATTAGTCTCCATTTTATGTGGCTGATTGCTCAATGCCTAAAAATATGGAGTGTAACTAAAAATATTGAGGCCACCGCTATTACAATATTGACGCATCTGTGAAGGAGATCAGAGTAGTCAGAGTGTGCAGATCCTGACTTAGCACATTTGTAGTGCAGGATGCCAGATGAATGTGGCAAGCAGGACCCACACAGCATTGTCATAAGCGCTTCATGCAATGAGTGAAAATATTCATAATTATGGAGTGAAGCGCGCTGTCAGCACATGTGGCTTGTGAGGATTTCCACTCCTGCTTGTGGCTGATTGTTTGGCTCGCTGCCCTAACAAGTGTTTAGTGCTCAGTCATTCATCAGTTACAGACTGAAGACAAACCATCTTTGCAGATCCTTCCTTTCCATAGATGGTTCTTCTATTTAAATAATCATTGCTTGAGTGACACTAAGATTTTTTCGGTTTGTTATTTCTGAGGCCAGTGCTGCCACCGTGACTGTAATAATAATGTTGATGTTACACCCAGAATCATTGATCTATGTCTGAGTATTTTTAAATATTTACTCACTTTTATTTTGAACATTCATTCCTAATTTTTGGATTAACAGTCATAACAGTGGTTTATCTCACTGATGAGCCCCGAGCCCCCTTACCAAGGATAAAGCCTTCTCTGAAATGTCCACGCAGCCCCAAGGCCCACATACCCCTCTTACACACCTCTATCTCTTTTTGTTTATGCATTTCTGAATACTCTTCACATAATCCTTGTTTGTGTGCCTGATTGTGTTTTTCATAGACAAATCACAATGATCTGTTATAAGTTTCAATTAGATTTATGAGTGGAGACTGGTTCATAATTAATACAATTTCCATTCTCCATTTTACTTCTCTTATTCCAAGGGTAATTTTTTTCTTTGCACTTGGGATTCCATTTCAATCCGAATGAACCCATCCTCGATAAAGTGAAAGTACTGATGGTTGATCTCACCTCTAAGTGTTTGTCTTTCTTAGAAATGCACCTCTTGTTTCCATGTTTGTATTTCTGCAGCTTCACAAGACAATGGCAGCTTCTCCTTATCTTCATTGGCTCAGACGGCTCTTCAGTGCACATCACAACATGCAACAAAAGAAGAAAATTTAAAGAAACTTACATCTGGATCGGAGCATGAGACATCAGATTCTATGCACAATGATTCTCGACTGGTAATGAAACTAACGACACTAAGTGCCATCACCAGTCAATTCAATTCAGACTCAAACAGTGTCCACCATGAGCAGACAAAAAGGTTTAAAAGCAGCTCTCAATCCAGGGATGGTAATCAGAGTCAAACACAGCAGAAGGTGTACCAGTGTTCTGAATGTGGCAAGCAGTTCAGATACAAAAACAGCATTTACAATCACAGAAAGATTCACAGTGGAGAGAAGCCATATTGCTGTTCTGAATGTGGCAAACGATTTACACAAATGAGCAGTCTCTACTCCCACAAAAAACTTCACACTGGAGAGAAACCATATTGCTGTTCTGAATGTGGCAAACGATTTACACAAATGAGCAATCTCCGCTCCCACAAAAGACTTCACACTGGAGAGAAGCCATATTGCTGTTCTGAATGTGGCAAGCAGTTCAGACACAAAAGAAGCATTTACAATCACAGAGAGATTCACAGTGGAGAGAAGCCATATTGCTGTTCTGAATGTGGCAAACGATTTACACGAATGAGCAGTCTCTACTCCCACAAAAAACTTCACACTGGAGAGAAACCATATTGCTGTTCTGAATGTGGCAAGCAGTTCACACACAGAAACAGCATTTACTATCACAGAAAGATTCACAGTGGAGAGAAGCCATATTGCTGTTCTGAATGTGCCAAACGATTTACACGAATGAGCAGTCTCCGCTCCCATGAAAGACTTCACACTGGAGAGAAGCCATATGTTTGTTCTGAATGTGGAAAATCATTCACCAGCAGTAGCGCTCATCAAAAGCACAAAAAACGTCATACTAAACGGAAGGGACAGTAGGGACAATATACACCCTACACCAAGCCCTGTCACCACATCTAAGAGAATAACAAAGGTTCACTCGTGTCTTGAAAGTAAGCAAACTAAATCATTGCTGAGAAATTAACCCAAAGAAGTCCTGAATGAGTAAGCTGGATGGTGAAGAATAAAAGGAGCAGAGGAAGAAGTGAAACGTAACTCTTCATAATACTTAAGTCTTGATGAGTGTCTTCATATGGTGGGCTTCATTGTATGTGATCCACCTCACACCTCATCAAGGAAAAAGTACTTTTATAATGTTAAACGGACCTAAAAAAAGTCATTCATAGTGGCCACACATCTCCAAGGATGGAAAGGTTCTGACCCCACGTCTCAGCACTAGCATAAGTGATAATGCAACATCTCTAGAAGAAGAGGAGAACACCTCCATTGTGATGTAAGTCTAAATGCATAGTGTTGCTGGTCACTCCACAGTTGAACTAGTCAGGCCACAAAAGCACACAACTAGAACAAGAAGTTAAGAGGACTGGACACAGTTGAATGTTCTGCTGAAGGTTAACAGAGGGTTGTGTTCTGCCACCTTTATGCAACAAATCCAGATTTTCTAAATAAAGGATATGTCAGAATAGCCTGTGACAAAAAAAAAGAATCCTGCAGAGTAATCTCAGTTTCCAAAAGAAATCAGATACCTAATCAAATATCCATCCATCCATTATCCAACCCGCTCTATCCTAACTACAGGGTCATGGGGGTCTGCTGGAGCCAATCCCAGCCAACACAGGGTGCAAGGCAGGAAACAAACCTTGGGCAGGGCACCAGCCCACCGCAGGGTGCGCACTCACACACACAAACACACACACACTAGGGACAATTTAGAATTCCCAACACACCTAACCTGCATGTCTTTGCACTGTGGGAGGAAACTGGAGTACCCGAAGGAAACCCACGCGGACACAGGGAGAACATACAAACTCCATGCAGGGAGGACCTGGGAAGCGAACCCGGGTCTCCTAACTGCAAGGCAGCACTACCCACTGCGCCACCGTGCATCCCCCTAATGCAAACATCAAATGTCTAATTGGGATAATTTAAGAAAGAAAGCAGATTAGTCCATAAATTACAACATTTTCAATGAAAAACAAAATAAGAAATGAACTGGAAAAAATAGAATCCAGATGACTTGAGAATAAAAATTGGGAAGAAGAAATGGAGAGACTTCATACTTTGTGGGCTTAATCCTAACATGAAAGCATCAGCATCCAAACTAAGTAAAAAAGAGGAAAACAGGCATAGTTTAAACAAGTTCAGAAATAAACATAAAATATGAACAATCTCACTCCAAAGATGATTACACAAATGTGGAATGTCTTTAAAAGTATTTGATTCTCAAATGAAGTGAATGCCAATAATACAGAGAAGTTTTGGAACAATTAAGAATGGAAGGAAGACTGAGGGTGACAGCAAAATCCAGTGTGCAACATAAACCATCCAAAGACCACAAAAGCAATCGGCTCCAAGTGGTCAAGAAGCAGAAGACCAAGAAGAACAGAAAAATCTACAAGCACTTAATAGAAAGTCACCAACAACAAAAAAAAAAGACAATACCCTAAAAATGACAGAAAAGATCCCATCAATTGAAGACAGAGAAATCAAGGAAGGCCTCATGGACCTCACTGACATTGACAAGTCCAGTCTTAAAAATAAAAGGTGCCAAAGCACTTCTTTAGAGTGATGCCTTTGGGAACCATTTTAGTTCCTAAAAGAAACATCCCCAAGAAGGTTCCAGACACATCCTTTATTTATTTCTTTAGATCCATAAGGATGTCCGTACATATCCATGAACAGAAGATAACAGATTTATAAAATACCAGTGGGTTCCTGATTTTCCAAGGCCTCTTGCTATATGCAGTGACACAAGCTAAGTTCAGGTGTTCTCAGCCTTTTAGGACCCTGCCAGGTAGCCTACTAGAGTCAAGTCAAGTCAAGTCAAGGGACTTTATTGTCATCCCATCCATACAGTGACACAAAATAACATTCAACAGGACCACAGTGGTGCAATTTGCACATAAACACAGGGCAAGTGCAGCACAGGTAAAGAACTATACCATACTATAATGAAAAAATAAATGATAGGTAAGTAGATAAATATAAAAAAATTGAAATAGATATTAATAAATAAATAATCAATAAAAGTAAAGCTAATAATAAAACCACAGTAATGACAAATGTACTGCATGTAAATTTTTACTTGGTGCAGATCTGAACACAGGTGGGCCATACAGAGTTCAGAGTCCAGATAGCCATGGGTAGAAGCTGTTGTAGTGCCTGGCAGAACTGGTTTGGATGCTACAGCACCTTCTGCCAGACTGAAGTGAGATAAAGAGACCATGGGAGGGCTGGGAGTGGTCCTTCACAATGTTGTGAGCTTTGCAGATAGAACACTTTACAAAGATAACTTAACGAACATTTCTGCTGTGTGTACTATCCACTGCTGGACCTGATGGTCAGAGACACTGCAGTTCTCAAACCAGAGAGTGATGCAGCTGGTCAAACGTTCTCAATGGTGTTCCTGTGGAATGTGGTGAGAAAGGGGGCAGGTAGTCTTACCTTCTTTAACCTTTTGTCTGGCCATGGATGAATTAATTGACCAAGTAAGGTCAGCTGCCAGGTGCACACCAAGGAATTTAGTGCTCTTGCCCAATTCCACCTCAGAGCTCTCAATAAGGAGTAGGGTGTGGACAGCATGGGCTTTTCTAAAGTCAACAATTGTCTGTTTTGTTTTGTCCACATTAAGAGACAGATTGTTGCACTTGCACCAGTCTGCCAATTGTCGTATCTCCAGTCTGTAAGCTGACTCATCTCCCTTGCTTATGAGACCCACCACCGTTGTGTCTTAATGATGGTGTTAGATCGGTACGCAGCCATACCGTCGTGAGTCACCAAAGTGAACAGAAGTGGGCTGAGTACACTGCCCTGGGGGGCTCCAGTGCTCAGCATGTTGGTGCTGGAGATGGTGTTTCCAATGAGGACTGTCTGGGGTGTCTTTGTCAGGAAGTCCAGGACTCAGCTGCATAGGGAACAAGGTAGCCTAGTAGACCCAACTTCCCTATGAGCTTCTAAGGGATGATGGTGTTAAAAGGTGAACTGAAGTCAATAAAGAGTTTCTTTTGTCTAAATAGGACAGGGCCAGGTGAAGATTACATCCAATTGCATCTTCAGTGGAATTTTTTCGGGCGATAAGCAAACAAGAGAGGGTCATGTGATGTGGGGTCAGGCTTTCAAGTGGCCCGAGACTCAAAGCACTTCATGATGACATGTGTGAGTGCTAAAGGGTGATAATCAATGAGGCAAGAGACAGAGGACTTCTTTGGCATGAGGATGGTGATGGTGGTGGTTTTGAAGCACTGGGGGATGATGGCCTGCCTCCGGGACATGTTGAAGATGTCTGCAAAGATGTCCATCAGCTGATCTGCACATTCCCTGAGAAAGTGGCTATGTGTGTTTTCTGGTCCAGTGTCTTTGCATGGTGTTTAAATTCAACAAAGTTCTTCTCATGTCAGCACTGGACAAGCACAGTGCCTGTTCCTCCATTGAAGATTAATGAAGACATTTATTATGAGATTATTCAAGATATTAAAGCTTTCTGTTTGTCTCCATGTTAGGACACTTTTCAAATTCCCAAAGAACCAATTTCAAAAGCAAAGGCCCCTTCTCTGCATGAAGAGGTCATTGGTCAAGCAATGGCTCAACAAGGAACCACACAGGTTAGGTGGATTGGTGATTCTAAATTGACCCTAGTGTGTGCTTGGTGTGTGGGTGTGTTTGTGTGTGTCCTGCGGTGGGTTGGCACCCTGCCCAGGATTGGTTCCCTGCCTTGTGCCCTGTGTTGGCTGGGATTGGCTCCAGCAGACCCCCGTGACCCTGTGTTCGGATTCAGCGGGTTGGAAAATGGATGGATGGATGGATGGAACCACACAGCCCAGCAAAGTGCCATTAAAGAACCATTATTTATAAGAGTTTACACACACACATCTATAAAGGAGAGATGCGACCAAGAACATCAGCATATGGAGCAGTAGAGCAGAGTTCAACACGGTCATAACTGAAATAAGAAAGCCAACAGCATATAACGGATCAGAACTGTGCAGCAGAGCTTCTCACCTCTGAAATAACAAAGCAAAGGAAGATCAGAGTATCCTCTCAAAAATGCTGGGTCTTTATTGGCACTTTAGAGTTCTTTACTGGGTTGTGTGGCACCTTACAGAGTCATTTTTTAACCAAATATCATTTCATTCTGGGAAGGGTTCTTTGCATATGAAGTTGGGTCTTTGTGATTTGAAAAACTTTCTAATATGTAGGAGAAATCTGAAATCTTAGGCTACTTATAGGACTGTAACAGATTAAGAAAACCTGAACATAGGCTGTGTTATTGTATGCAGTGAGAGTCCTTCTAAAATCAGGAAACTGTTGGTATTTTACACATCTGTTACTCATTTAAATAAATAAAGGATTCTTCTGGATGGGTGTTTGTGGAACCCAGGATGGCTCCCCTATGGCATCTCTCTGAAGAACCACTCTGGCACCTTTGTTTTTAAGAGTGTATGAAGAAACTGACTAAACTACAGAACTACAGTCCAACACGGATGACATTAATAGGAGGCAGAGGTTTATACAGAGAGAGACAATCAAGTCACCGGATTACTCCACTGAAGGAGGGAAAAACAACTTGCTTGATAGCACCACAGATGTATCAGGAGGTCAGTGAAGGCCGAATAGCAGACTATGAGGAGGAGCGGGTGGTCACTTGGGACATGTCAAGGTGATGTTGGGGAACCAGGACGGTTTATAACAGCTTTATGTTCAGCTTTGTGACAGATAAATATCTTTATGATTATACAGATTATACAGATTATACAGATAATATACAGATTATAATTCTAATTAAAAATTATATTTATATATATTATAATTATATTCTAATTATTATAATTATACAGATTATACAGATAACCATCTTTATGACGTTGGGGAACCAGCTTTATTTTTTATTTATATTTTTCCATCCATCCATTATCCAACCCGCTATATCCAATCTACAGGGTCACGGGGGTCTGCTGGAGCCAATCCCAGCCAACACAGGGCGCAAGGCAGGAACAAAAAACCCCGGGCAGGGCACCAGCCTAACGCAGATTTATATTTTCCATCCATCCATCCATTTTCCAACCCGCTGAATCCGAGCACAGGGTCACGGGGGTCTGCTGGAGCCAACATAGGGCACAAGGCAGGAACCAATCCCGGGAAGGGTGCCAACCCACCTCAGGACACACACAAACACACCCACACACCAAGCACACACTAGGGCCAATTTAGAATTGCCAATCCACCTAACCTGCATGTCTTTGGACTGTGGGAGGAAACCGGAGCGCCCGGAGGAAACCCACGCAGACACGGGGAGAACATGCAAACTCCACGCAGGGTGGACCCGGGAAGCGAACCCGGGTCTCCTAACTGCGAGGCAGCAGCGCTACCACTGTGCCACTGTGCCACCCAATTTATATTTTTGTCAAGTGAATTTATGTGAAATGCATTTGTCTAAAGTTGAATCAGTGACACTAGACTACGTTCCTTAGACTTCTCAAATGTTAAAGACACTCCTGTGTGAGTAATGGCAGTGCTAAGCTCATTAGAGGCTGAGCAAGTATGCTAAAAATCATTCATGGCATCCATGCACAGGTCCGTCTTTTTAGAGGACCATGATGTGAGTGGCCAGTCAGACGGAGCACTCAGTCATTCTGATGAAGACAAACTAATCAGCAGAAGTGATTTTGGGCCACCGGTATGGTGTGCCAATGTTCTTTCATACATCAATGTACGGTATATTCTAGTAATTCTGAAGCGTGTTCTTGTATGTAATTTGCTGACAGACCTGCTTCTCATTGTTTGTAAATACTTCATTGTTTGAAGTGTTTAAACTCGAACGTTCATAACTATTACATTTACAATCAAACTGGGCAGTTCACATTAGCTTTCTTTGATTTGGGTAGTGCCATTAACTTCTAATTATGCAATGCACAAATTCAGACTCGTATTGTCCTTCGGCATTAATCGCTGCAGCCTCTCCCAGCTTCCTTAATAGAAGACGCATTTCTTTTTTGTGTTATTATAAGCTTTGATCCACAGTTACTTTTAGATCAACTGCTCAAAGGGCTGCCACTGTCTCTGCTATGTGTTCTTGTATTTTACTTCATTTATTTTTTTGACAATTAAATAAAGCACTAAACTTTTTTAAGCTGTTTGTATTGCATATGATTCATTAAGTGTGTACGCAACATGTGGAAATGAATGCAGTAAAGGTGCAGACAACACCAGTATGGAGAACAGAATACGGCTGATGAAGATGCATGTGTTTATGACTTTATTGCTGAGTTTATTTCCGTACTAAATTTTGGCCTGCACACACATGTGCCATTTCCTCCATCTTCATTGCTTGGTGGACTTTAGGTATTTTTGGCTTTTATGTATTGTCATCTGATATTACATATGGCCAAGCATTTTTTACTTGATCCAGAGCAGGGCTTCCTAACCTTGGGGTGCTCTCCCCACCTGGGTGTGTGACAAAGGGGACTGCTGCGTTGTGACTCACCAGAATTGAGTGAGGTGCGTTGTACGACTTTATTGCAGTGCGTCACTAGAAGTTACAGGAGACATAAAAAGGTTTGGGGCAGCCACCCATATATTATGCCCTGGAGGCAAAAGGGATGCATTTCTAAGGGATGTCTCTGGTTCAGAGTCCAAAATCGAACTGATGAGATGTGGTAAAGATGGTAGGCTTTAAAGGTCTGCCCCGGAAGTGACGTCATCATGGGCATCAGAACTGGAAGTGACCCGTGTGGGATTTTCCCAGGAATGGTCTGCAGAGGATTGAGACAGAAAATCAGTGCACCTCGTCCTCACCTGGTCAAGCATGGAATTCGGTATTCAGTATTCGGACCCTTTAGCTGCCTCCCACGCACACGTGTGTCACAAGTGCAACTGGTGTCTTGCACTGTGTCACCATTTGTTGGTCATTTATTAGTTTGTGCTCCAGTCCTATGATATGAAAAGAACTGAGCATGCAATTATCACCTGTAAATGAACCACAAAAGTGTGTGGTCTCATGGGTTGCTTGCTGAGGGCTTTTTCCCCAGTGGGGACTGGGTGGTCTCTTGACCATGGAACCCCTGCAGATTTTGTTTTATTCCTCTGGCCCATCTTGAGTGTTTTTTTTGTTTCTGTCCTCCTGGCCATCGGACCTTACTTTATTCTTTGTTACTTAGTATTGCCTAATCTTATTTTTGTTTCATATAAACTTTTCTTTCTTTATCTTGTAAAGCATTTTGAGCTCCACTGTTTGTGTGAAAATGTGCTATAGAAACAAATATTGTTGGTTTTTTTTAAGAGGATGGAATTTGCACCTTACAATGACCAATAGAGAAGGGTGAGGTCAAGTATTGATTTCAGCGAGAGCCCTGATTGTGACACATCACTGGTTTCGAGGTTAGGTCGACATTTTTGTCAGGGGGGACTGAATTGGATGTAACACCTGCTGCTTACATTCAGCCCATCTCTCCTGCTGGCGGTGCTGGCAGTAGCACAGCAATCTGAATTGTGTGGCACATCTGTTTTCGAGCTGCAGTTGCCGGTGTTATAGGAGGGACAAAGCTTGGCGACTGGTTTCATTGTTTATTGGCCCATTGGCACCCGTTAATTCACGGGGTTCTCCAATCCCCCAAACCCCTCGATCATTGATTGTATGTCAGTTCTATGGTGCTTGAGATTTCACACTTGGATCAACTAAGCTTCAAGGGTGACACATTTACAAGATGATTGAGATTTATTAAAGTAAATAGCTCCATTTATATTTAAATTGTATGCACTGAGTTAGAAGATGTATTTTCCTGAGTTCAGTTTGTTCACCCGCAGCACTGGATATGGTTCAAAAATTAGAAATTTGACTACTTCATCTTCAAATGTGATATTCGTTTTCCAGGAGGTGCATAGATAAATCAAACATTTTCAGAAAAATCTACCAGAACTTAATAGAAAGTCACCAACAACAAAAAAAGTATGTAAAGACAATGCCATTGAAGAACTGGGATTTTTAAGAATGTACGGCGCCGCCATCTCATCTCGCCATTCAATACATTTAAGTGTAAAGTGCATCTTTCTGTAATGATATAATGGATTCCAAATTATCTGCTAATCCACCTATCTTGGTATCATCTGCAAACTTAACCAGCTTGTTCCTTATATTCCTATCTAAATCATTTATATTTATTAAAAATAGCAGTGGCCCTGACACTGACCCCTGCTGGACACCAGTCTTATCAGTCAATTCTGATGAGGTTCTTCACACCATCACCCTCTGCTTCCTGTGTCTGAGCCAATTCTGCACCCATCTACAAACATCACACTGAACTCCCACTTCTCTAAGCTGGATGTCCAACCTCTCATGTGGCACCTTCTCAAATGCTTTCTGAAAGTCCAGATAAATAATATCATAAGCTCCACTTTGATTGTATCCTTTTGTTGCCTCCTCATAGAATTCCAGCATATTAGTAAAACACGACCTCCCTCTTCTGGACCCAGGCTGACTGTTCAGAAAAACTCCTGTCCTTGCCAGGTGTTGCTCAATCTTATCCTTAATAATTCCTTCCATTAATTTTCCTGTGATGCATGTTAAGCTTACTGGCCTTTAGTTCCTGGGATCTGCCCGGTCACCCTTTTTATATAATGGGATGATATTTTCCACATAAGAGGATGAACAGCAGTACCCCAAATACAGGGGAAGTGAGGGACCCCAGTCTCACCACACCATGAGAAGTGAGCCCAGAGTTCACAACACTGGATGATAAAATATGAGATGAGAGGGGAGGACCAGACAGTAGGTAGAGCAGCCAGATACAGAGTTGGCAGAAGAAACAGAATGGATGCAAATTACATGGATAGTCCATGCATGCGTGTATGTTTTTTTATATACTTATTTGTAATTAATTGATATGCTAAAGTAAATCTGTATATATAGAAGGGTGTCATGGTGCTTCCTTGCAGCTGGAGACTGGGGTTCTCCCTGAGTCTGTATGGGTTTCTACCAGGTGGTCTGCTTTCCTCCCACATTTGAGGCCATGTCACAATAGACAACTTTGCCAGTAATTTTAAGTCATTTACACAATCTCAGTGAGTCGGGGGTGGTCGACGGTGCACTCACATGACTGCCAGATATCCGGTGTGACATACCCCATCACACACGCCAACTAATCCGGGACTTACCCCATTATTTACAGCGGTGGACTCTGTGTGACTGAGAGCTGACAACCAATGAATGCTAATCCAGATGTACAATGCAATAATGCCTATGATGAGGAATAAGCAAAATGTGTGTTTTGGATCTTTAAAACAGAAGAGAAGTTTATCTGTGTGATGTCTTATGTTTTATGTACCAAGACAATCCTGACATCCCCAATGACTAGAAGTCATGTAATGTGACATCAGCTTATAGGCAAATCTGTGCTGTTAAACTGGCCCTAATATACAGTATGTTCATCCTCTAATGGACTGGTGCCCTGTCCAAGTGTTGTTCTTGACTTGCACACAGGCTGGGTTTCTGGACAGGCTCTACCAGCCATGAAACCCTACTCTGGAATAAGTGAATTTAGTAAATAGAGCAATACACAGTATGTACAGTCATATGAAAAAGTTTGGGAACCCCTCTTAATTCTTTGGATTTTTGTTTCTCATTGGCTGAGCTTTCAAAGTAGCAACTTCCTTTTAATAGATGACATGCCTTATGGTAACAGTAGTATTTCAGCAGTGACATTAAGTTTATTGGATTAACAGAAAATATGCAATATGCATCATAACAAAATTAGACAGGTGCATAAATGTGGGCACCCCAACAGAGATTTGACATCAATACTTAGCTGAGCCTCTTTTTGCAAATATAACAGCCTCTAGACACTGTCCTCCTATAGCCCTTGATGAGTGTCTGGATTCTGGATGGAGGTATTTTTGACCATTCTTCTATACAATCTCTCCAGTTCAGTTAAATTTGATGGCTGCTAAGCACAGACAGCCTGCTTCAAATCATCCCATAGATTTACGATGAAATTCAAGTCAGGGGACTGTGACGGCCATTCCAGAACATTGTACTTCTCCCTCTGCATGAACGCCTTTGTAAATTTCGAACTGTGTTTTGGGTCATTGTCTTGTTGGAATATCCAACCCCTGCGTAACTTCTACTTTGTGACTGATGCTTGAGCATTATCCTGAAGAATTTGTTGATATTGGGTTGAATTCATCCGACCCTCGACTTTAACAAGGGCCCCAGTCCCTGAACTAGCCACACAGCCCCACAGCATGATGGAACCTCCACCAAATTTGACAGTAGGTAGCAGGTGTTTTTCTTGGAATGCGGTGTTCTTCCTCCGCCATGCAAAGCGCTTTTTATTATGACTAAATAACTCAATTTGTGTCTCATCAGTCCAAAGCATTTTGTTCCAAAATGAATCTGGCTTGTCTAAATCAGCGTTTCTCAACCCTTAAGTATTTGCGACCCGAGTTTTCATAACAGTTTTAATCGTGCCCCCCCTAACATTTTTAATAAAATGTTTTCCTGTATTTTTTGCTGCCAATACACCGCTACAAGTTTAAAATTTTCCTACGAATAGCGAAATTACATCACATATGGCAACATCCGTGCCCCCTTTTTGTTACTTCTAGGGGAGTGCGCCCCACACTTTGAGAACCGCTGGTCTAAATGAGCATTTGCATACAACAAGCGACGCTGTTTGTGGCGTGAGTGCAGAAAGGGCTTCTTTCTCATCACCCTGCCATACAGATGTTCTTTGTGCAAATTGCACTGAATTGTAGAACGATGGACAGATACACCATCTGCAGCAAGATGTTCTTGCAGGTCTTTGGAGGTGATCTGTGTGTTGTCTGTAACCATTCTCACAATCCTGCGCATATGCCGCTCCTGTATTTTTCTTGGCCTGCCAGACCTACTGGGTTTAACAGCAACTGTGCCTGTGGCCTTCCATTTCCTGATTCCATTCCTTACAGTTGAAACTGACAGTTTAAACCTCTGAGATAACTTTTTGTAGCCTTCCCCTAAACCATGAGACTGAACAATCTTTGTTTTCAGATCTTTTGAGAGTTGCTTAGAGGATCCCATGCTGTCACTCTTCAGAGGAGAGTCAAGGGAAGCACAACTTGCAATTGACCACCTTAAATACCTTTTCTCATGATTGGACACGCCTGTCTATGAAGTTCAAGGCTTAACCAGCTAATCCAACCAATTTGGTGTTGCAAGTAATCAGTATTGAGCAGTTACATGCATTCAGATCAGCAAAACTACAATAATTTTTGCACAGCCAGTTTTTCACATTTGATTTAATTGCATACAACTAAATACTGCTTCAATGAAAGACATACCACTGTTATCTTTTTTGTTGAAAGTAGAGTACATTTTTATGCAGGCTGAGAGGGGTTCCCAAACTTTTTCATATGACTGTATGTGCATATAGATTCTTTCTTTAAATGTAGTCCATTATTATTCTCCTCTGTACTTCTCTTCATCTTTTTGTCATTGTAGCCTAGTAAAGCTGCGGTGAACCTTTGAGAAAGAGAGAGAGAGAGAGGGGGGAGGGGGGTTGGCTGTGCTGTCAGAAGGGGCGGAGCCTGAGAGGCCGAGCAAAGGGTTTCTGTTTGTTCGTGCGGGAGTCACAAAGCGTGAAGCACTTGGAGAGCAGCGCAGATTAGAACTGCTTCGTTGTTAAAAGGCATTAACATGGATACGTAGCCACGAGAAGAGTAAAAAGAAAACACATCATCGGGGCCACGTGGAAATGCTGCTGCTGTACTGCTAGTTAGTCACGTTGAAGACAAGATTCGAGGAACAGGAAAGGTACGTACTCGTGCCATTTACGCGTGGGATAACTTCAGAAAAAGAGAGCACTGAGCAGCTTGCAGGGATCACAATCGTCAGAGAGCCTCGTCAGCTCCCCAAAGTAAATTTCTATAAAAGTCCGTACAGTTGATGCTGCACCTGGACACTCCTATTCTATGATTGTCCGCCTGGTGTCTGCACAACTACAGCTCGCTGCGATGGCGGTTTTCTTAAACAGTAAAAGTTCAGTGGCGCGCACTGTTTCTTTCTCTCCTTTATCCGGAGTGTATTCCTTGGCTTTAAAGTGTGAAACCCGCCTGCCCTTTACACAGACCACCCCACTTGGTCTTTTAGTCGTCCTAGACAAGCGCCTGCAGACCCCGTTATGAAAACCGTTATGTTTCCCGTGGAGCTCAGTGAATCCACGTGGATTTTCGGTAGGAATTTGGGAAAATTGCGAGGTCCCTGTTGATTTGCTACTTGGTCCGCACGAATTTAAATGCCTCTTATGTTATCAGTGGAAATTCTTGGTGATTCGGAGGTTCTTTTTATTCCAAACCAGGTACCCTGGCACAGTTATATCAGGATGAACTGAATCCGCATTGAAATGCACAAGTACTTATAATTTTTGGCATCGTATGACATTTTAGTTATTTCGCATATAGGTGTAAACTAGCATTTCAGTGAATGAGCGCTTCTTGTTTCATTTTCTTGCTGCGAGTCTACAATCTTTCTAGGTTTGCTGTGACCTTGTACCGAGCAGGACGGACTTCTTCAGTTTATCACGTATTGTACACACTTGAGCTGCTGCAGGGCCTCTCACTCAGCCGGTCAGCTTCTACAAAGCGCAGGAGGTGCGTCTGCCTCACATTTTTTGAGACTTATTAATAAATTAAGTAAAACCTTGTTAGTATAGTTAATTACATTTCTTGTTCAGTAAGAACAATTTAAGATAAGATGCGATTTTAATGAAAACAAGCACGTTAAAAGTAGACCTCGTCTTTCAAAATAAGTTTGACCACAAAAATGCGATTTCTGTCTAACGGAGTTATTGTTTTCTATTTTCTGTTATTGAATGTGGTGAAAAGTCAGCGTTATGTGCCAAATCGAAAACAGGTTTCACAAAATCGCTCCACTCGGAGCTCCCACCGTGAAGGACTTTCAGGTGAGATTTCTTAATAGGGAAAGTCGTTATCTCTATCCGATGATACGTGATCATGGGCAGTGCATTGAGAAAGAAACGCGCAGTCAGGCCCCTTCTGCAACTAGGTACTCGTGACTGTTTCTGCTTACTGTTTGCTCGCTAACTTCTGCATATCGCTTCGAGAAAGCACTCGCCTCTGAGTCTTCCGCTTCGCTTTTTGAGTTTACGCATGCTCCATGACCGGCGGTAATACGCACGCGCAATCGCTCGCTCTCCTTTGGTTGCTCCCTCATCGTCATTTAGTTTGCAGTCTGTTCGCTTCGTTGTAGCGGGGTGCTTTGTCCTTGAATACGTTAGTAACGTTTGTGAAAAGGGTGTAACAATTAATAGAAAGATCACATAAAGTGTTCAGTCTTATCATTGCTCAGTTCTTTGCAGCCGTTTTGCTATCTGATTTAGTGCAGAGGCTAAATTGCACGTCACGTGCTCACTTTGCCTGGTCGAGGTGACCGTGCGGTTTAAATCCAATGTCCGGCAGGAGTGCCACCGACCTCCGCTAAGGGAATGAACGGTAGTGTTATTACCCTGGGAGCACCATTGGGGGTCTGTAACTTCTTAATGGGGCCCTTAGTACTTTTTAGAAATTAGCGTATTTTGCGCGATAAGAAACCCGGGGCAGTGATAGAAACGTGTTGGGGGCGGATGTTAACCTCTGGCCTTCTTAGCGATACTACATCGTGAAAACACAAGGTTGTATTTGCTCCCTGGGTTTCCAATTAAAAGACAAAAAACAAGTTTGAATTTGAAAACCTAAATTAATTATAATTTTTTTATTATTGTTGTAATAAATAATTACATTTAGGTATCAAATCGGTGTAAACTGATGTCATTAAAAAAATGTTACAAGTGTAGGTCCAGCTATAAAAAGTGGTGGGGGGAAAAAGTGTTAAAATCAAACTGATGTACAGTAGTGTGATGAATTGATTTTATTGACAGATTTTATATGGTGCCATGCATCAGTTTTAAGTAGTCATGTAGTAAATGTGTGTAATGTTACCAAACAGCCGACATGAGGTAACCTTCCTCTTTGATCTCCTTGATTCCCCAAGCTTTGAAGTTCTCAACTTTCATTGATATCAGGGATTTTATCATTATTTAATAATCAATTGAAGCTATGGTGAACATGACAGTCCCTAACCCTAACCCATAGATTTCTTTCACTTCTGACCAAGAATTAAACCAGTCAGTCAGTCAGTCATTATCCAACCTGCTATATCCTAACACAGGGTCACGGGGGGTCTGCTGGAGCCAATACCAACTAGCATAGAGCGCAAGGCGGGAAGAAATCCTGGGTAGGGTGCTGGCCCACCTCAGGGCATCCAGAAATAAGTAAAAAAATGAATACACTTTAATGAACAGGTTTTGAGATTTGACAATGTTGGGGTGCTCTTGGCTCCAAGATTTACTCTAAACAGGGAGCTGGAGCAACACGAACGGCTGACTTCAACATATGCCTATGCTTTGGTGAGCTATTGGATTACAAAAATATCAGAATAGAGCATTAATCCCATCCATTTTCCTAACCGCCCTGTAGTTAGTTTAATCAAGTGTCTTGGCTCCCTGAGGTTAAAGGTTACTCCTAATGTGATGTCGATTGTCTTACCCTTACCCATTATTCTAACCTTAACCTCACTGTAACTGGGCCCTAAGGTTAAAACAGTGTTATCTAGTGCCCTGATGTTAAGGTTACCCCTATCCTAATGCTTTATCCTTTTTCTTAGTTTTAACCCTAATTTTGTTAATAAAGCCCTAATGTTAATTAATATTCTGGGTCTTGATGTTAAAATTTGTCTTTAGGATCCATTTTTTTAATAAAAAGAATAATATTTAATTGCTGTATAAGTTTTAGTACCTTTTTTTAGCTGTGTTTATGCAATGAGAGAACCCTAATTTTAGTGTCCTTTTAATATCTATTTCTAGTAATATTTATTTTTCTAATTTATATTAAATATTATGTACTTCTTAATCTGACCAGTAGGGGGTGCTTCATTTGAACCTGCTAATCTGGATTGGAATTTTTAAACAAAAATGAATGGAAATTTTAGATATATTTTAAAACTGATTTTTAGATACATTTAGGGCAATTTTCATGGGGTTTTAATGTATGTTTTTAGACATTTTATAGAATAGGTGCATATACCTTTAAATAATTTATTTTTGAAACTTCGGGCCACTATCCCCTACACTAACACCTAACGAAGGGAGCTCATCATAGGACCCACGATAAGCCTAAAATGAAGAATTGAAGCCACCCTGTGAGACAATTGTTGTAAAGGATTACCCCATAAACCTTTAAGTGTGTAGTCTTTCAGAAAAAAGGCTATCACTCAGTTAAATGGTGATAGAAGCTGCACATCCTTACACCATGGATAGGAGACCCAGGAGAGCCTCCACCATCTTGAGGTATGGGTCGGATGTTTAGTACTAAATAACTACATGAATGCTATTTAAGAGACGACATGAAGAATAAATGTCTCAGGATGAGTGAGGCCTGTCCTAAAATACAGATGACAGTCAAATATAATGGATGGTGAGAGGAGAGGTGAGAAACACAAGTGATAGATAGATATCTTTATTGTCATTGTCATTTTTAGAAAGGAACAATGAAATTGAAGGTGCGGACAACTCCGTGTGAGGCATAAGAGTTAAAAAGACAAGAAGAGAGAAAATAATAACAAACCGAATAGTAATAAAAGTACTTTACAAAATATACAAATTGCACTTGTTGACTTAAGATCTATATTGCACATTGGGAGAATGATATTGAGCAGTTTTATTTTGAGTTCAGGGCCTTGATTGCTTTTGGATAAAAGCTGTTTTAACCCAACATGTTGGAGGAGATTGCAAGCACCTCGTTTTAGGGCAGGGTGGGGAATTGGGTTCAAACCCAGTGTGGTGTTGTCCCTTTTCCCATAGGAAACCAAAGGAGCCCATCACAGTTACCTTCAGGAGTTTTCAGGCTAAACTGAGAGAGCACTGAAAATGAATGAGGATTTATAATTCTTGGACATTCTATGGCCGTCAGGTTAATCGTTATGTAACTGTTAGTTAGGGGCTCTGCTTTTATTCAATTAGTCAGTCCTGGGTAAATAATTCACTAATCTTGCCGAATTTTAAAAAAAATGATCTTTGGACTGAAGAGTCTTCACTTTAGCTTAAAGTAAAACTTTATTAATAAAACAATTCTTCTTCATGATCATTCATTTAATGTTCTTCTGAAGAAGCACCCTCTAGGCTTGTCCACAAACTTAACTTAAAAGATGATGGCCATGTCTTGTAAGACCTCAAAGTGTCCTGCCCCTGTATTTCTCTGTATTACCTCTGGTGGGCTGGTGTGGGTTAAACTAAAGACCACCACCAACAATCTCAAAGGGGAGTCACTCTTTCATTGGGTTGTGATAATAATAATACATTTTATTTATTTGTAGGCGCCTTTCTAAACACTCAAGGACACTGAACAATAGATAAAACACAGATTATAAACAAGACTAAAATACAAAAATTAAAATCGGGCAGAGCAATTGTAATCAAAGAGAAAAAGCAGTCGTAAACAGATGAGTTTTAAGTTTAGATTTGAAAAGTGAAAATGATTCAATATTTCTAAGCTCATATGGTGGTGGGTTCCAGAGCTGGGGAGCAGAGCAACTGAATGGTGGTAAGACGGACGAAGGGGACAGTCAAGTGGATGGAGGAAGAGGATCTAAGGGTACGGGAGGGAATGGCAACATGGAGGAGGTCAGACAGATATAGAGGGGTGAGGTTGTGGATAGCCTTAAAAGTTAACAGCAGAATTTTGAATTGAATGCGGAACTTAACTGGAAGCCAGTGAAGCTGCTGCAAGACGGGAGTGATATAGTGAACTGTGGGTTTCCAGTAATGATGCGGGCAGCTGAATTCTGGACCAGTTGAAGCTTATAAAGAGAGTTGCGAGAAAGACCAAAGAGAAGGGAATTGCAATAATCCAGACGAGAAGTGACAAGGCTATGAACAAGGATAGCAGTGGTGTGGATTAACCTGAACTCCATTCCTGGTCTCTGCTTTCTTTTACCTGTTTATTTCATTTGTTGTTTGTTGTCTCGTTAAGTCATATTTATCAAATTCTCGGCACTTATGGACTCCATGATTTTTGTGACAGACACAGTCACACGTGCTGTTAAAATGCCCACACAGCCCCTCCTTTTGGGGTTTTTGCTCCTGCACTGCACCACATTCTGAAGGTTGCACTTCTGTGAACTGAAATCTGGCAGGCCAGTAGGACCAGGAGATGAAAAATGAAACAAAAGGCGAGCAGGGGTCAAAAACCACAACGATGAAAAAATAACTGGAGTCTCGGAAAGCTAATGAGCACATCAGAATACCGTGAAATTAATACGTCAATCGAGTGAAATGCACAAATTTGGATAAGACTTTGGTGTGCTAATACTATACTTCCTTAGAAGGCTGGCATCCTTCAACATCTGCAATAAGATGCTGCAGATGTTCTATCAGACGGTTTTGGTAAGCGCCCTCTTCTACATGGTGGTGTGCTGGGGAAGCAGAATAAAGAAGAGGGATGCCTCACGCCTGGACAAACTGGTGAGCAAGGCAGGCTCTATTGTAGGCATGGAGCTGGACAGCTTGACATCTGTGGCAGAGCGACGGGCGCTGAGCAGGCTCCTATCAATTATGGAGAATCCACTGCATCCACTGAACAGTGTCATCTCCAGACAGAGGAGCAGCTTCAATGACAGACTGAGGATATCGTTCCTCCCCCAAACTATGTGACTCTTCAATTCCACTCTGCGGGGTAAACGTTAACATTATTCAAAGTTATTGTCTGTTATACCTGAATTTTTATCACTCTTTAATATTGTTTTTTATCAGTAAGGTGCTGCTGGAGTATGTGAATTTCCCCTTGGGATTAATAAAGTATCTATCTCTCTATCTCTCGATAGATAGATAGATATATAGATAGAGAGAGCGAGCCGCTTTGAAGACATTGTGTGCCACGATTTCCAGGAGGCACAACCGTAACAACAGTATCTTAGCAACCAAGTCAGATCAATGTGCTGCTGAGGTTACACATTCAAGATAACAAATGTCGGTCTTAAAGAACAGGAAGTCCATCCATAAAGGCACATTTATTAATAAATACAAATGTGGGGGGCGATTTGTTTTCGATCTTGTTTGTAAAAATTGATTTATCTGTATGAATGATGTGTGATTTTAATAAAATCAACAAAAATAAATAAATACGAGGTCTGTCTTATCATACATGTGCATTTAGGAGATAGTTAACAAGCCTGGAGGTGAGTGAAATATCGCAAGACAAGGGGGTTGATTTGTGGTACTAAAGCCCCTCTCTCTTTTTCGTCAGACCCAAAGAAGAAAATAAAGTACGTATCATACTTCCAGGCTCCCAAGATGGCCGCCAAATGTCACTTCCGGCACCCTCTGATGACGTCCCTTCCGGCTCCAGCCAATGACCTTACTTATGGTCTGAGGAAGATGATGTCACTTACTCCATCACATCACTTCCACTTCCAGTTGACGTCGTATCCGTTTGCCAGTTTTGACGTCGTCTCCTGCCACCTCATTTCTGTCAGCCATTTTGTTCATATATAAAAACGGCATCTGTTATATTCTTGTTATCGACTGCTATTTTTGACTGCAATTTTTGCCCTAGCATTTTTCTTTTGTCCTTTGGACATTATACGAGGAATGTCCCCAACTTTTTCCCGTTGTAGAAGTGTTTTGTTTATCACAGTCTATTAAATAACGAGACTGACAGAATAACTCACTTCATTTATATAACAATTCTAATGCTTGTCCCCTTCAATATATTCCCCACTCCCAATTATGCACCAATGCAATCTTGGTGTGCACTGGTCGAAGTTTCTGTCAGCTGTTTCAAGACATCGGACATTTTCTTCTTTAATGCATCCATTGACTCAGAATGTGTTCCGTTAAGCACCGATTTCAATTTAGGAAAAACATGCGTGCACGAGACATGCAGTCCTCCGCGTAGGCCACAGTATGCACTTAAAAAGACTCAGTTGGTGTTTTGTTCAATATTACAAAAAATTTCAAATTGACACGTAAAGAAGAGTATAGTCTTAAACTTGACATTTACATATAGTCACAGAGAATCATAAGCATGTATGATAATACAGTAATCCCTCCTCCATCGCGGGGGTTGCGTTCCAGAGCCACCTGCGAAATAAGAAAATCCGCGAAGTAGAAACCATATGTTTATATGGTTATTTTTATATTGTCATGCTTGGGTCACAGATTTGCGCAGAAACACAGGAGGTTGTAGAGAGACAGGAACGTCAAACACTGCAAACAAACATTTGTCTCTTTTTCAAAAGTTTAAAACTGTGCTCCATGACAAGACAGAGATGACAGTTCCGTCTCACAATTAAAAGAATGCAAACATATCTTCCTCTTCAAAGGAGTGAAGCAAACAAATCAATGGGGCTGTTTGGCTTTGCGAAGCACCGCGGCACAAAGCTGTTGAAGGCGGCAGCTCACACCCCCTCCGTCAAGAGCACAGAAAGAGAGAGAGAGACACAGAAAAACAAGCAAGCAAAAATCAATACGTGCCCTTCGAGCTTTTAAGTATGCGAAGCACCGTGCAGCATGTCGCTTCACGAAGCAGCTGCACACAGAAGGTAGCAACGTGAAGATAATCTTTCAACATTTTTAGACGAGCGCCTTTATCGTCTAGGTGTGCGATCAGCCCCCCTGCTCACACCCCCTACGTCAGGATCAGAGAAAGTCAGCGCAAGAGAGAAAGAGAAAAGTAAGTTGGGTAGCTTCTCAGCCATCTGCCAATAGCGTCCCTTGTATGAAATCAACTGGGCAAACCAACTGAGGAAGTATGTACCAGAAATTAAAAGACCCATTGTCCTCAGAAATCCGCGAACCAGCAAAAAATCCGCGATATATATTTAAATATGCTTACATATAAAATCCGCGATGGAGTGAAGCCGCGAAAGGCGAAGCGCGATATAGCGAGGGATTACTGTAAACAGTATATCCTAATGCACCTTAGTATAGTAGAGGTTAAGTCACAAAAAGGCTTGTGGCTGCGTGTTTTTTATTTTTCTTAGCAAGCTGGAAACCACCGATATTTTATGACTCAAGGTCAAGTTTGTGGAGGGAGGCCAACAGGCAGGCCTGTAAACCGCCCGGTCTTCTCCAGAGGACTAGAGATAATGGTGGCCAGAACTGGATGGGTTCAAGGAGGGGAGAAGGCCTGCGAGGCGACCTTGATGGATAATACCGAGTGCCATGTTCATTAGGCAGGGAAATATTGGTGGAACCAAGGCTGTGGGAAATTGGAGTCAGAATGAGTGTTGACGGAACTGAGTCAGGTAAAACTGTAATACAGGTAGTCCCAGAGTTACAGTCTTCCGACATACGACTTACGAATGGGACCGCAGCTGCTCCTTCATCTGTCTGGGAGACGTGACGAAGGCTCCTCAGTAACTGCCGCTCCATCATCTCTGGCCTGGGGACGCTGCAAGCAGTGGCTGGGGGGGGGGGGGGGGGTAGGGGAGTTTCGCTGCTTGTGCAGTATAGTGTCCCTCGAGCGGCTCCGGTTGATGAATGGGGTGGTGGGGGCCGCACCCCATTCATTCTCAGTGGACGGCTGGGTGCGCGGCAAGTGTTGACTCGGGGTCCATAGTCACCAGGGCCACAGCTACCGCTGGTATGCAGGACAGAGGCTTAATGGGGCGGTTCGCTGCCTGCCCACCACGCTGCCGTCACAGCTACTGCTCCTGACTGGCCAGAGGCTGGATGGGGCAGAGGAGGGTGTTTCACTGCCCACCCACCACACAGCCTTGCAGTGTTCCTCGAACAGCTGCCCCGTTCATTCTCGTTGGGCGGTTGGTGATGCTGCAAGCGTTGACCCAGTTGTGGTTGAATGGAGACCATTGAAGGTGAATGGGGCAGCGGGGGGCAGCATTAATAATAATAATAATAATTCTTTGCATTTATATTGCACTTTTCTCACTACTCAAAGCGCTCAGCAATTGCAGGTTAAGGGCCTTGCTCAAGGGCCCAACAGAGCAGAGTCTCTTTTGGCATTTACGGGATTCGAAGCTGCAACCTTCCGACTGCCAGTGCAGCTCCCTAGCCTCAGAACCACCACTCGGGTGGCTGCCTGTTGAATGGGGGCGGTGGTGGGTGATTCACTACCTGCCTTTGGCCACACCCTGCTCACTCTTGGTGGTGGAGGTGACTGTGTGGTGGCGGGTGGTGAACCGCCCCTCGCTGTCCCCATTCATTCTCAATAGCAAGCCTCCTTGTACTGTTACGTACATAGCAGGAAGTTGTCTCTCGTTCAGTACGCCAGACGTGCTGACAGACATGCTATAACAGCCTTCCTGCTGTTATAGCGTGTACAGTGCTGTGCAGAAGAGCTCATCTTAACCCTTTGTCTTCACCTTTCAACAATGTCTCTGAAACACAAATCTGATGCAAGTGCTGGTGATACAGTAAAGAAGAGAAAAACCATCACCATGGAAAATAAAGTAGAAATAATAAAAAGGTCAGAGAGAGGTGAAACTCCATCATTCATTGGCAGAGCACTTGGTTACAGTCAGTCAACAATAGCATTTATTAAAATAATGTACCTGTTCTGACTTACAGTATCTCACAAAGTGAGCACACCCCTTACATTTTTGTAAATATTTATTACATTTTTTCATGGGACAACACTGAAGATATGACACTTTGATACAATAGTAAAGTAGTCAGTGTACAGCTTGTATAACGTTGTAAATTTGCTGTCCCCTCAAAATAACTCAACACACAGCCATTAATGTCTAAACTGCTGACAATAAAAGTGAGTAAACGTTTAGATAAACTGTTTGTAGTCCTTTTTCTCGTTGCCACTTGCAAAGTGCTAAGGGGTTTTTAGTCCCATCGTTGCAATCAGTTATGTGAGATTTCAGATGGACAAGTTCATCGCATAGAGCGGGTTCCAGATCATCTTTAAAAATCAAAAGCAGGTTTCTTCCCTCTTCTTCAAGTTCAGGAGAAGTCATGGCAATGTAAATGTACCACTCAATTTATTGAATGTATATGGATATAAATTTAAAAAACAGCATCTTATATGGTTGTTATTTCTTCTGTATATATGCCCCCCTGACTGCTGCGCCCTAGGCCATGGCCTAGGTTGTCCTTATGGGAAATCTGACCCAGGTTTCAACATTAAAGGATAAGTTTAATATTTTTCAAATAGAAGTGATTGTTTTCAGATATTTGGTATATATATTAACTTACCACATGAAATTGCGCTTTATAATTTAAGAATGCCTATCTTGCTCTTGTGTTTCAAAACCAAACTGAAGGGGTAGTAGTCCAAACATGGAAACAAAAGCCTTAACACTTACCGAACACAGGCACAAAAGTTTCAGTTTTAAAAGATGTGCCTTCCGCGTTTCTGAGACGAGTTTCAAATGGAAGCCATACGTTTGATCAGATTCTTTGCGTGGTTAAGGTAAGGATATGTTTCTCGTTCGCTTGTCTGCTCAGTAGTGGTCACTTATGGCTTCTGCAGTCCATGACCCTGACCATATAAATTGTTCAGGGCACATCAGTAATTTTAAATCGCCGGCCTTTTCACGTGTTTCTGTCTATCTCCCTGTCAGCTGGTTTGTGTGGCTTCAGCAAATCAAATACAGAATAACCCTCCCAGATCACAGTGGCACACCTAAAACCATTGGCCAAACCAAAGTGCATTCTTGATCCGATGTAGAACCGTCGTCATAATTTGAGTTTACCTCTGTTATAGCGCATCTATGTGAAAACAAATGTGGGGTTTGGGTCTGGGTCTGGGCCTGGGATCGTGAACGCGGCTGAGAGAATAAAACTGAATAAAAAAACAAAGCAAACCTTTACAAGTATCATAAATTAAACCGGCTGTTACAGAATGGAATCACAATTATGTTTTTATTCTAAAATAGTAAGAATACGAGCAGCTCACTTCTCAAAATGGACTCGTCCAGGATCGAACCCGTGAAGTTTTGATTACCAGACAACAGTTGATACTGTTGCACTACCGAAGAGGTCGTAGCAAATGCGTGTCAATGTCGCACCCTAACGCGGGTTCTTTTTTTGCACTTATATTTTTGAATAAAAGCGCAGTTGTTCTATTATATTTGTACCTTTTGTGAAAGTGTTTCTTTGATATTTGGAATTCAGGCTTCACACATTATACACTTCATGTGTACATTTTGTCAATTATTACTAAAACATGAAAAATGTTTCTGTTTTAACGATGTGTTTACATAGATCGTTGTAGACATGGAACACACATGAAATGCAAGTGTTCCAAATAATGATATAGTATTTATAAAAGGTGTCATTTTGCTTGACTTCTCACTCTATACAACTCAAAGCAACTGACACGCAGGTAAACAGACTTGAGCTGAGAAAACTGTGTGGGGTGGGGGGATATGATAGCAGGCTGCTTGCTGTTTGCTGCTTATCCACACATTTACAGGACAAAAGACGCTGACGGAGAGGTGCGAAGTGATTTATGGTGGGACTGATCTACGAGTTTTTTCGTAGGCTCTGGTAATTCTAGTGTTAAATTTCCAATTTTTGTCCAATTGTTTAAGTATATTCGTTTGAGTTTCTGCCTCATTGTTGAATATTTCTGTTGATCCTGTCTTTTGCACCGTATGATAAAACATTATGCTGGTAGATCTTTCTGTTTTCTTGATGCTGGTGCTAGTAATCTTAACATATTGTCAAATGCTCTCTCTCTCTCTGACTTCTTCACACAAGGTTTGCTGGAGGTAATCTCCTTCCTCGGCTGCCGCTTGGGTCTTCCACAACTCCCTTCCAATGATCTTTTCATTGCCACGGCCACTGCTTGTATAATAACACTGCCAGCTACACCTTACACTGCTCATTTGGAGTCACAGGTAACACCATCTGCACTCACTTTCTTCTTCACCGTATTAGTCTCTCGGGCCCTTCTGTTCGTGTTTCTCTCCCAGGTTCATGTGACTCCTCTCCCAGAGTTTTCCTGCCAAAAGCACCAGTGCTTACGAGGGGTCTTGCTGTAATGAGCTGTGAGGAATGACTGCAGGGGTCAACTCCTGTGTGTTTGTCTTTTTGGATTTACTTCTTAATTCTACTCTCCTCTGTCTGCAGATAACAAGAAGGCCACTATCTCAAGTTGTCCAGTATGGAGAAGGTGTGTCCAGCTGTCCAGGAACCTCAACATGTAAAATATGAACAAGGTGTTTCAGAAGAAGTGTGTAAGGATGTGGAAATGTCAAAACCCACACTGCACCGGAGCCTCCTTTTGACGCATGGCCTAAATGTTAAAGAAGAGGACTGTAAGTGGGAGTCTGAATATCTTGGACAGGAGAGTGTCTGCATGAAAGAGGGGGAGAAGGTGGATTGTGATAGTGGACCTATGGACTTTACAACAGACTCTGAGCTGATGTCTTCCAGCGCTGATGTACCAAAACACAAAACTGTCAACAGTATAAAGGAGGAGCACCTCGAACAGGAGAATGACTGGCAGTGTTTTGATCCAGATGAAGAGACTCCCAGAGTAGGATTCACCTCCAGTAGACACTCCTCCATACAGCAACATTCTGTCCAGGTGAAGTTGGAATCTTTGGAATTAGACATAACAAAGACTGCCAAAGTGGTGGGCTCAAGTCCTTTTGGAGAAGGTAGGTCCTAAAATACAAGAATTAGTACGAGGCCCTGGTATTGACCAGACAGGCTCAGAATTACATGCTTGATTTGGTCGGAGCCAAATTTAATCGTACACTTCATGTTATGTGCTGGACAAGTCATTTGCAGCAGCAGAATTAATCACTTCTTAGGCCCTAATATGGCCAGCATCGATCAGCATTAGGCTCAGTAATGGAACCTGTTTCAGTGGAAGTAAAATTTCCTTTATGTTTTGTAGCAAAGCAAAACAGTGAGTTTGCCCAGCCATAGGATTGTACCTCTGTCGTTTTGATTGATTGGGTGTTTTTAAGTAACGTCTAGTATGGTCTTATTGGCAGACAAAAGCTGGCATTCAATCATCAAAGACCCCTTGTTTTTATTTTGTTCTACCTGCAGTGTGTGGTAATGTTCCTTACTGGCATTACCAACGATTAAATAAAGTTAGTTTTGTATACTATGCATTGTTGAGAGAGACATTATTTGTCCTTTTCATCCAAAACTAATGTTTAAAGAAATAACGTTTGCCTTTTGGTCCATTTAGAAAGTGTAGTGGGATGTCTTTGCTAACGATATAAGTGGCTGCTGGGGAGCGTAATGCCGTATTTCGTGCAAGGGTGGAAAGACGGCTCTCCCATTGTCCGGCCAGGGTGGCGTTGTCCATCTCCCACACGTGCGCGTGCTTCCCATTACCTTGTAGCACTGGAAGGGCAAGAGACAGTGTCAAGAATCTTAGTTTTGGCCTTTGTCGGCCTATATAGGGATCCCATATCGGCAGTTGTCCAGGTGGTAGCCCCGAAGGAATAAAGAGAGCTTACTTTCAGTTGTCAGAGAAGCGCAGTTCATGTATCAAATATTGGCATAGCTATGCGCGTGCGTGCGCACCGGCTGCCTGCATTTTAATAGTAACTTTGTGGGGTGGTAGCCACAACTCTTTGTAGATGTATACACGTCATTGTGTGCATGTAGATGGATGATGTTTGGCAGCTTAATTGGTTGGTGTGATGTCGCCAAATATAAAAAGGAATTTCTCGCCTCTAAAAAGGGTCTTCTGGCTACACTGCGCTGAAAGAGGTACTTGGTAGAGCGATATCTTGAGTTTACCAAGCTCAGCGGCTTGTGTGTCTATTTTTGTAAATATTTTTTCCTTCCGGTATATTTTGTGATAAATGTCTCTTTTTCTTGTTCTGTTCTACAGCTCTGCACTTTGATCTGCATGTCTGCTCAGGGAAATTTTTCTAAACACTTCTCCAGTATCCTAAAAGTACTGTTCTGCTTCTAATCCTGTTCTGATTGACTCATAAACCATAGATACAAGACTATTGTTTAAAACATTTTTATTAATATAAATGGGGGGAAAAAAAAACTTTCATAATTCTGATTATTCTTTTATTATTATATTAAAGCCCAAACATTAAAGAGCCTCCTCAGTATCAGCAATAGATATTTAGCTACCATTTTATGTGGCTGCTTGTTTGGCACACAATGTCCAGAACGGTAAGATGTCATTAAAAGTTTGCTGCATCTGAAAAGGAAAATAAAATAGACAGTGTGTGAACCCCAACTTGATATGTTTGTAGCACAGGGTGCAGAGTGTGGCAAGCAGGACCCACACAACATCGTCATTCTTTGCAGAATCACCACAAGAGAAAAAAAAAGTAAAACTATTAACCCTTTAAACTTAGAAGGTGGTAGAAGTGAAAAAGTTGTCCAAAGGTTTGAAAAACTGCTGCTCTAAATGGTTCTCTTCCTCGATTTGCCCAGTCTTTGGTCTCTCTATATGTCCCTTCAAGAAGACCCTGCTGTGCCTCTGCCTGCTTGCAGACCATTCCTGCTCTTGAATAAGGGGTCAAGACTGGACATTGCTGCTTCATTTTCACTCCAAAGCTGTGGAATGATTTCCCTTTGGCTATTCAAACTACACCCAGTTTACTCATGTGCAGGCATCTTTAGAAAATGCCACTTTTCATTAAATATTTTAGAACTGCTTAATATCTTTTCTACAGGATAGTTGCTACTGTACTGAAAAAGGGTTTAGGATACTGATTTTTGTCTTAGTCTAGTGGTATACTATTATATAATAGCAGTAGTAGTACCCCCTCATGCTTGGTTTATTATTATTTTCTTTTGATTTTAATGCTTGAACCTTCTAATCATTCTTGTATGTATTATAACTTGCTTTAAACGTCACCTTGAATAATAGTCAGTCAGTCAGTCAGTCAGTCAGTCATTGTCCAACCCGCTATATCCTAACACAGGGTCACGGGGGTCTGCTGGAGCCAATCCCAGCCAACACAGGGCACAAGGCAGGAAAAAAAACCCAGGCAGGGCGCCAGTCCACCACAGGGCACACACACACACACACACACGGCACACACTATGGACAATTTAGAATCGCCAATGCACCTAACATGCATGTCTTTGGACTGTGGGGGGAAACCGGAGAACCCGGAGGAAACCCACACAGACACGGGGAGAACATGCAAACTCCATGCAGGGAGGACCTGGGAAGCAAACCTGGGTCTCCTAACTGTGAGGCAGCAGCGCTACCCACTGCGCCACCGCGCTGCCCAAGTGATGCTTATTTGTTTTTGAAATTCTTAAAAAATAGAGTTAGAATAAAGTGTGGAAACGTTTTGAACGTCCCTCGTATGTATTATTTTATACACTGTAATGCATGTTAGGAGTGACAGTTGCCAGGGCATGCACACACACACCCACACACCAAGCACACACTAGGGGCAATTTAGGGTCACCAGTGCACCTAACCTGCATGTCTTTGGACTGTGGGAGGAAACCCACACAGACACGGGGAGAACATGCAAACTCCACTGCACCACTGCAGCGCTACCCACTGCACCACCGTGCCACCCACCTTGGATAATAGCATCTTCTAAATAAATAATAACCATACAGCCAGGAGATTTCAGGACAGCACAAGGATGACAAACAATTGGGGAAAAAATATGTATATATTTCTATATAGCTGTCTTTTCTGCACCAGGATTCTGCTGAGCTGTGGTTCGCTCTAAACATTTTAATAACAAACTTCCAAATTTAAGTTATGTATTTTGCACACCCCACTAGCTTTTAATGCACCAGTGATTAGAACACAAACTGCTGATAGACCATATGCACCACCTGTTGGTCATTTTGGTTTGCCAAGTATGTAACACAATGGCTTACATTTGAATGACTGCAGTACAAGCGTTTACCACACATTTTGCATGGCTACATTTGTACTTGGTCCTGACTACATGAATGGCTCACATTTTCTGCAAAGTTATGAAACACAAAGTGAAATTCACACTTTAGGAGACTCTTCATATAAACATTTTTCCTGCTCATGTTTTTCACAAACAATTTATGTCATTTAATAATGTATAATTTATAAACTTCACTTAAACATTTTAATGGAGAGTGGCTCACTTCTATTCATTGCTCATCTGTGAATCAATTTCCAAGTTCACTTTTTTCCTTTTGCACTTAGCATTGCACTCAATTCAGAATGAATCCATTCCAAATAGATAGATAGATAGATAGAAAAAAATGAAACTGCTGGGGATGGTACACAAGTTGTGTTCATTTTCATTTTAAATCATTGCCTCTTGACAGATCTCTTTCAATATTTGTTAAAAGCTCACTTTTTATTTCCATATTTGTATTTCTGCAGCTTTACAAGACAATGGCAGCCTCTTCTTATCATCATTGGCTCAGACGGCTCTTCAGTGCAAGTCACAACAGACAGCAAATGATGAAAATATAATGACATTTGGATCAGAGAATGTGATAAAAGCCTCTTTTCCAGTGACTTCTCAACTTCAAACACATAATTCAGATTCAGCCACTGTCCACCAGGAGAGGAAAAACAGGTTTAAAACCAAATCTAAATCCAAAAATGGTAATCTGAATCAAACACAACAGAAGTCATATCAGTGTTCTGAATGTGGCAAACGATTCACACGAATGAGCAATCTTCTGATCCATACAAGAATTCACACTGGAGAAAAGCCATATTGCTGTTCAGAATGTGGAAAAGGATATGGCAGCAGTGGTGGCCTTCAGTACCACAGAAGAATTCACACTGGAGAGAAACTGTATTGTTGTTCTGATTGTAGTGAACAATTCAACACCAGCAGCGGCCTTCAGCATCATATTAGAATTCACATTGGAGAGAAGCCATATTGTTGTTCTGAATATGGCAAGCATTTCCCACAATTGAAGAGTCTTCAGAACGACAAACAAATTCACACTGGAGAGAGGCTATATAATTGTTCTGAATGCAGCAAACGATTCACCACCAAACACAACCTTCAGAACCACAAAAAAATTCACAGTGGACCCCAAAAGAATTCATACTTCTGTTCTGAATGTGACAAAAAATTTACCACCAGCAACGGCCTTAAGCTACACAGGAGAACTCATACTGGAGAGAAGGCATATTGTTGTTCTGATTGTGGAAAAGGATTCAACTACCACAGCAGTTTTCAGTACCATAGAAGAATTCACACTGGAGAAAAACCGTTTTACTGTTCAGAATGTGGAAAAAGCTTCATTGGCAAGAGCAGCCTTCAGTCTCATAGCAGAATTCACACTGAAGAGAAGCCATATCGTTGCTCTGAATGTGGAAAAGGATTCACGTACAAGAGCAGCCTTCAAAAGCACAGCAGAATACACACTGGAGATAAGCCATATGTTTGCTCTGAATGTGGTACACAATTTTCACAAATTGGTGTTCTTCAGGCCCACATAAGGACTCATACAGGAGAGAAGCCGTATTGTTGTTCTGAATGTGACAAACGATTTTCACAAATGGCTTCTCTTCAGATGCACATGAGAATTCACACTGGAGAGAAGTCATATGGTTGCTCTGAATGTGGGAAAAGATTCTCCTACAAGAGTAGCCTTCAGACTCACGGAAGAGTTCACACTGGAGAGAAGCCATATGTTTTTTCTGAATGTGGTAGACAATTTTCACAAGTGGGTGGTCTTCAGTCCCACACAAGGACTCATACTGGAGAAAAGCCATATGGCTGTCCTGTTTGTGGCAAGCAATTTTCACGAGTGGCTTCTCTTCAGATACACACAAGAATTCACACTGGAGAGAAGCCGTATGGTTGTTCTGAATGTGGAAAATGGTTTACCACCAGTAGTTATCTTCAAAAACACAAAAGATTTCATAAGAATGGAGACAACAGGGACAATACAAGTACTATGCCAAGTCCTAGCACCAAATATCAGAGAATGACAAAAGTAGAAGTGCAAAAATCACTACACAATCCATGAGCGAGTTGAATCGTATCATGTAAGTAAGCAAACCAAGACTTTGTGGAGAAATTGACCCAGAAGGAAGCCTTAACCCTTTGCAGTCGTATTTAATTTTCAACGTCACGCTACATTAGTCGTAATTAATTACTGAAAAAATGCCAATAATTACAGCAGTTATTTTTTTCAAGCACGTAGGAATAACACAGGCCACTTTTCTCGACCAGGCGACTGTGCAAATCGGTCAGAAACTTGCAGGGCCACCAGCGGTGGCCTGACGACCTGTAGCGCACTTTTTACTAAGGCCAGTTTTCTGGCCTAACGACCGCAAAGGGTTAAGAAATATGCTGGAGGGAGGACTGGAAACTCTTCATGCTACTTAAGTCTGGATGAGTGCCTTCACAAAGTGGATGTCGTTGCAAAAGATCCACACCAAACCTCATCCGGGTAAAACTACTTTTATAGTATAAAAGGGACCCAAAAGTAATTGTAACAGTGACAGCCCTATTGTAAAGGTAATTTTATAGTGGCTGTATGTCTCCCAGGATCAAAAGGTGTTCACCACCTGTCTCTGAGTTAGGGTAAGTGATTGTGGTAGCTATAGTGTAACATCTTTAGAAGAAGAGAAGAATACCACCAATGTGGTGCCAGCCCACACCACAGTTTAACAGAAAAGACTTAAAAGGTGCAACTTGAGCAAGAAATGAAGAGGGCTGGGCTGGACTGGACACAGTTGAGTGCTCAGTTGAAGATAATAAGAAGATCACGCACTGCTACCTTCATACAACAGATCCAGAATTTCCAGGACAAAACTAGAATCTCACAAAGTAATCTTAATTTAAAAAATAATGAAAGTGAAATGTAGGCTTTGGAGTAATTAAAGAAAGTTAAGTCAAAATAAATTAGAATATAATTGAAGAACAGCAAAACAAAAAAATCATACAGTAAAAAAGAGCAAGATTCAGGCGGGATGAAAATAGAGTGGGAGAAGACCTTGGATGGTGGGAATTAGAGGGACATAATATGGTGTGGCATTTAAGCCAATGGGAAAGTATCAGCAGCTAAATTAGCAGCTAGGCATATCTGAAACCAAATTCAGAAATTAACAACTAGATATTAACAGACTCACTCGAAAGATGACTATTACCCACATGTGGAATACCCTTACAAGGAAGTTATTCTCAAGTAAAGATATGCAAACAATAGAGAGAAGTTTTAGAGGAATTAAGGATGGAAGGGATGGAGTTATAGCAGATTTAAGATGACGTCAAAAGCCTATGTGTCACACAAACTGCCCAAAGGCCACAAAAGATGTCGGCTCTAAATAATTATGAAGTAGAATGACCAGGAATAGAAAAATCTAGAACAATACCAGCAAAAACAAGAACATTGCCCAGAAAACAACAGAAATGACCCTGACAATAGAGGACAGAAAAATTAAGGAAGATCTCCTGGACCTGATTGACATTGACAAATGCACACAAATCTATAAAGGAGCGATGTTACCAAGGATATCATTAGTATATTTTGTTGTACCGATGATGACAAATGATTCTCTCAGAGGTGCAATCTGCAAAACCAATACAGTACAAGGGTTCACATCAAGCAAAACTGCAGTATTCTAACTGACAAGTATCACAGTTTCACAATAGTAAGTCACAAGTTTGATACCCCAGCAGAAGCTGCATTTTACTTTGCAGCGTTTTTGTGCAAGAGGAGACAGACTAAGCATTTTAGGGACTGACTGAATACTTTTGTATACCACAGGAGAAGACGTAACCTAAAGATAGTCATCACTAGATAAAACAGACATGGACACCTTTATAAAGAAAGGTGAATGGAGACTCTGCTGGGTGGCTTTGATCAGCATCTTTCCTCAGCTCAACCAGGCCCAGGGTAAAGTCCAAATCAGACAGCAGTTAGTAAAGAAGTGATGAATAAATGAGATTACAGATAGGACGTAAAATAAAACAGACCTTTAGCCCACTGTTGCAGAGCCTTAATGTTAAGAAACTGCAGTCAAGTTTGTTTGCTCTGAAAAGAAAGAAAATTACTTAAACATGAAGCCAGGTGGCTGAGTAAACCCAATTTCTGTATTCCATCAGTTCTTCAAGCAAACTATTGACAGTCCATGGGAGGTACGGTGGAGCCTCGACTTGCATGAAGGTCTGACCTGGCCTTATAAACTCAAAAGAAATTTAGTAATATTCATGTTCTTGGCAAAGATGTACAATTTTACCTTTCTCCTGTCATTTTTCTTTGAATTGATTTTCAGTGTCTTTTGAGGTTGCTCCCATAATTGTATCCTAATAATGACAATTACTGAGTAGAACGCTGAATGATGAAAGGACGGACAGGACAAGATACAAAACTGGGAGCGCTAAATTCTATTGGAATCTAACAAGCACTTATGTGAATTATGTGGAGATAATTCAGTATTTTATTTTATTTTGCTTCTTGAGATTCTCATCATCCTGGTTTTCATTTTGCATTTCCATTTGTTCTGCTTATTTAGGTTGTTATTTCCTAATGGTTGAGCTAGGGGGTCTGACACTGTATTAGCCTTTATACAGTGGGACCTCAGGTCACGAACATCTCAGACCACATACAAATTGGGTTACGACCAAAAAGTTCCCCAAACTTTTGCATCTGTTCACAACCACACACTCTGGTGACGAACAAGCCAGTTTCCCTTCCGGTTCGTACGCACCGATGATATCCACACATGTTCAGTCTCTCTCTGTGCATTCACTGTGAACTCTTTGTGCTCTGTTTCGTTTCCTTTCTGGTTCGTACGCGCCGGTGATTTACGCATGTGTTCAGTCTCTCCCTGTATAGTACATTGTTCTCGGTCAGACGTGCATCGCGCAGAGGGACTTTACCTCAAAACTGTAATCCATTCTCCACCTAGTTCCTCCTCAGTTCTTTCATGCCAGAACTCGACTCATGCAAAGTTAGCTTTCTTGGTTGTTTATGGTTAGTTTTTGCATAAATTATGGATTTTTCAAAAGTTAATTTTTTCCATGTGCTTAAAACTCATTAAAAAAAAAAGCGTTTTGTAGCACTATAGCATGAACTGTTGCAATGTTAGTTTTTTCTGTTCAAGGTTTTCTCAGTGCTAGTCAATGTTTTTACATTTAGTTTACTATTACACTGTGCATTCTATGGTATAATTAACTATTTTTGTGCTTAAAAATCTTTAAAAATATATATATATTTACATTCAGCTCCTACGGTCCAGAATGGATTAATTGTATTTACATACAATCCTATGGGGGGAAATTGCTTCGGGTCACGACCAAATCGGGTTGTGACCAGAGTTTTGGAGTGAATTACGGTCGTGACCCGAGGTCCCACTGTACATCTTTTGTCATTTGTCACTTTGTCTCCTCTGATTGTTGTTAATTGTTATTATTAGGATATAATAAAGGGAGAAATTTTGACAAAACATTGAAAACCATCTGCTTAGGCATTGCATACGATGGAAAATTGTTGTCAATTAAATGTCAAATTCATGAGCCAGTTCAGGATGGGAAGAACACCTTCAGTGGTGCGTGTGTGGAGTCACTCAGTACATGGAAGGACATGATGAACTGGTTACTTCCTAAATACACTTGTCAATTACAGAAGTGCGGAATTACTTTCATTTCTCATGTCCTTGCTAGTTAGTGTTAAACAGGACCCCTTGGAGTCAGGATTCTGCTCCACTTCATTATATTGATTCTCTTATCAGCAGGAGCGGACTGGGTCTCAAAACCGGCCAGGGCATCCTTCATCGAGTGACATGACTAGGTCGACCCACTCGGCCCATTTATTCATTGTAATTTTCTTAAAATTTGTGATGAGTACGTGGCTCCCTACTTGCTATGAGCCTATCATATGAATTCTATCTAAACTATTGCCAAACTTAATCTGTACACTGTTGTTTAGACAACATACTTAAAAATAAAATGTAATGAAAAATAAAAATTTAGTAACACGGCTTACACGTTATTAGAGTACATGTCAAATGTCAATGTCATGTCCAAGTGCCAGTACCCTAGTAGGCTAGAAGCTGCTCATTTACAATGGAATAAATTATAACCGAGGTTATAAGGAAAACCTCACATGATTGAAATGTTCCATTAACTTAACGATAAACTGTAAATGTTCCGCCCTAATATGAAAAAATCCTATCCTGTGCTTTATAACTTTATTTCATCATACTAATAATCGCAGCTGAAAACCACTAATTATCGCTCACGCCAATGACCAGAGAACAATAAAATGCATAATACATAATCTAAATTAATTATTCGTACAGAAGAATTTAAATACTAGACATGAGATCAAATCCATCCATCCATTTTCCAACCCGCTGAATCCGAACACAGGGTCACGGGGGTCTGCTGGAGCCAATCCCAGCCAACACAGGGCACAAGGCAGGGAACCAATCCCGGGCAGGGTGCCAACCCACCGCAGGACACACACAAACACACCCACACACCAAGCACACACTAGGGCCAATTTAGAATCGGCAATCCACCTAACCTGCATGTCTTTGGACTGTGGGAGGAAACCGGAGCGCCCGGAGGAAACCCACGTAGACACGGGGAGAACATGCAAACTCCAAGCAGGGATGGACCCGGGAATCGAACCCAGGTCTCCAGATCTCCCAACTGCGAGGCAGCAGTGCTACCCACTGCGCCACCGTGCCGCCCATGAGATCAAATAAATTGCAATAATGTATATCGAAATGTAGTATCGGTATCGAAATAGAAATCGGCAAAAAGCAGTTTTGACCAATTTTTTCGCTGTAACGTTGTGTACTGACAATTAAAACAACTTAATGACACAATACGGTATATCATATAGGACTCTATAAATCACGGACAGATAATGTTTAGTAGTTTAGTCCATCCATCCATCCATCCATCCATTATCCAACCCGCTATATCCTAACTACAGGGACACAGGGGGTCTGCTGGAGCCAATCCCAGCCAACACATTGCGCACGGCAGGAAACAAACCCACTGCAGGGTGCGCACACATGCACACACACACACACACACACACACACACTAGGGACAATTTAGAATCGCAAATGCACCAAACCTGCATGTCTTTGGACTGTGGGAGGAAACCCATGCAGACACGGGGAGAACATGCAGACTCCACGCAGGGAGGACCCGGGAAGCAAATAGTAGTTTAGTACTTTAGAAAATTAATTTTAATGTCAAATAGTAACCAGTACATAAAATTTATTTCATGTAACGGCCGGCCCATGAACAGACCAGAGTCCGTGGACCACCGCCATTGCCCAAATACCCTAATGGCCAGTCCGGTCCTGCTTATCAGTACTTGTCCTCATGCTAAAGTAGCAGCAGGACTGGGTCACAGATCAAGAGACTTAAATTCAAATGCTTCCTAATAGTACTAAAGGCAATAGCTAACTGTTGTGGTAATAAAATATCATAACAAGACAAATTAATTAATAGTTGTCAGGTTTGGATTTTATATTTTAAACTAATTAAGCACATTTAGCAAAGTTCACTATGTAATGTAAAAGCGTTTCCAGGTAACTTAGGGAAGCTGAGACGGGATGCAAGCAGACTACATTGGGCTGCCAGCAGGAAACGATCTGTTTATTTTCTGTATGAGGAGGGCATCTGCCTTCAGTTTCTGTGCTAATAAAGAAAGGAGCTGAAAATGGCAACGTAAACACGAGATGCTGGACATTAATGATCTATGTGTCTTTACTGACTGTGTTTACTTATAAGTTAGTACGGTTCATTTTGCCCTGTGTCCGACTAGCCACTGGAAACAGCCAATGATGATAAGAAACGTTTTATGATGTAATCTAATTCTGTACCTTTTACTTGTGTATAAAAAAAGACCTCATTTAGCAGAATGCGGGGTGCATCTTGTTACAGCAGCACTTCTCAAACTGTGGGGAAGTAACAAAAAAGGGGGCGCAAATGTTGCCATATGTGGTGTAATTTCGCTATTCGTTGGGAAATTTTAAACTTGTAGCGGTGTATCGGCAGCAAAAAATATAGGAATACATTTTCTTAGGGTTTCAAAAAAACGTTAGGGGGGCGCGATTAAAACTGTCATGAAAACTTGGGTCGCAAATACTTAAAGTTTGAGAAACACTGTGTTAAAGAATGCTGTGTGTATTTAGTTAGTGTTCTGTAATAGGAGTGCTCCCTCTTCGAAGAGAATAAATGGTTATAATTTAAACTTCCTCCTGCCCGTTTTCTCTTAGAGGTTTTAGGTCACCCAGGGGATGACGGTGGTTTCTTTCACACTGTTAACAAGGACAGAAATCATTCGATATAATCAATTTAGTGAAAAGTCAAGCAAAATGACACATTTTATTGGCTAACTAAAAAGATTACAATATGCAAGCTTTCGAGGCAACTCGGGCCCCTTCTTCAGGCAAGATGTAATCAATTGTAAGAGACGGCCAACAACTCAACCCGGCCGGGATGCCCCCGAGATGAAAGAATGCTAGATGGCAGCTTCCGTGGGCTGCACTGGTGCCCCGGATTCCCGCAGGACACTATGGGACATGGGAGTTCAGCAAAACAGCCCTGCTGGGTACCATGGGTGCTGCCAGGGGACGCTGTGGGAAGATGGGGGGTGTGACGATGCTGGTCCCCTACAGATTCCCTCTTCCAACATGGGAGTCTGCTGAACCAACACCATTGATAGTTATGACCGAGATGAGCTGACATATGAGGACAAGTCACTTTTGATGCCAGAGGATGGTGGAAAAAGTGCTCAAGTGCTTTTATTAAAAACAAATCTCAAACAAGTCAGTGTCCAAAAGGAAAGTGCAGTCCTTCAAAATTCATAAATAAATCCATAAAAATCCAATAAAAAGTGGGAATAAAAATAATAAATAAATCCTTTAAAAATCCAAGGTTAAAATGCAGTCTAACTTCTTCCGATCTCTGTCCACCTCCTTCTCATGCTCCCCAGCTCACCCATTGCTTGCATAGCCGGCGGAGACTCAGCAGCCACGAGCTCCTTTCGGCCAACCTCCGTCTTGGCTGCCTCCAGGCATCACGGCCAGACCATCCAAAGTCGGCTCTCCTCCTGTCTTCCTTTGCACTCACATGGTCGCACCTCGGAAGCCTAGGGAGGGCACCTGCCCTTGCTCACCACACTCCACCCGAATGTTCAATGGGGCAAACTAGCCCCTAGAGCGCCACAGCTAACGCTCCTTCACAGGGCCCCAACTCACACTGCTTCCTCCTTTCAGGTGGCCAGATCGTCCTGCTAAGACTGCCTTTTCACATCTTTTAACCTCTTTCCTTTGAGCCCCCCCCCCCCCCCCCGCTTTCCTTGTGCCGACCCATGTATATACATTCACATCTCCGTGTGGGCAGCGCCTTAATCACACACCACAGGAAGCCAATGAAGCAACTGAGAACGATCGCACCCGCATGTGCAGGTGCGACTCGCTCCAACTACCTCATTAACTCCCCGTGGTCATGCAATCACGCCCACGGAGTGCGACACAGCTCTATGAATTTAAAAAACTTGCCGTTTTTTTCTTTGAAGCCATGGACCCGCTATACCACAGGGGGGAGAATAAATTCTCACCTAGCCTGGAAGTATTAGTGGATCACGAGGAGGGAAGCCCCAAAGTACTACTTCTGGGCTGATTAAAGAACTTGAGTTCTCCTTCTGACCCGGAAGTGCTAGCAAGTCACGTGAGAGAAAGAACAAAGGCACTTCTGGATCAAGAACTATATAAAGGACTGCTGAAGACCCAGCAAGCGTTGTCAGGCAGGTGTGGAGGAGAAAGAGTATTGTGACTATTATTGCTTTAATTGTGTTTATTGTGACTGTGGTTTCTTGAAAGGCACTGTTTGAGAAGAAAAAGACTTCAAACTCTTCTTGGTGCTTTTACCTGGTGTCCTGAGTGTCTGTCTGTTGGGTTTAAAGGGGCAACAGTTTCACCTGGCATTCCTACAATATATAAACAAACAGTAAAAATCAACTCTTTAAAAATCAGCCTCTTCCATTTCCACTGAACCACAACACCTCCATTAATTTGTACTGTTTATGAATTAATGGCTTCAAATACAAATGTAAACTCGTGTACAGTAACTAAGGCCATGGGCACACACTAGAGCAGAGGCAGTCAGAGCCCGAGGGCTCACTTAGCCAAACATCAGTTAGCTAATTAATGAGAAGTCAAGTAAAATAAAACTTTTTATTGGCTAAGTAAAAAGAATACAAAATGCAAGCTTTCAGGGCAACTCAGGCCCCTTCTTCAGGCAACATGTAAATTCAAATAAACATAGAGCCAATCCTAAAATGTGAATATGCGCATAAACAAAATTAAACGTTAATCTGATAGTTAGATAGATAATGGAAGATGTTGTTTTATCTATAAGCCAGCATGCTAATGGAACATTCCAGACACTTGGCTTAAACTCTGATGTAACATTTACAAAGATAAGATTGCTGGTTTGCAAATGGAACAGTAGAAAGGCATGACATTTTACAACCACGCAAGTATGCACAAGTGGAAACAGAATGAAACTTGAAGAAATCTAACTATGAGATAAAAGTTATGAAAAAAAAAGATAAAGATAAAAAAAAGTTGTTACACCACATTGGTGACCCTTTAATACTCAAAGGTTTTAGAAAACAAAAAACACGTGGAGTCATCTTCTCAGGTGCGAGTTCAGCACAGAACTGCAAACAAGATGGTGCAATTCCCAGTTTATATGGTCATGCAGGAAGGGGCGTGTCCAATGGAAGTGATGTCAGCGATGGAGTGGCTGTCAATCTTCTGTTTTGCAGTAATGACTGACTGACTGACTAAATCTGGTGTGTCAAGAAAAGCTTGAAGCCATCATATCAGTCTGACTGCCACTCAGAATTTAGATTGTTTGTCTGGTCGCTCCACTTCCTGAATATTTGGAGTACAGTAATCCCTCGCTATATCGCGCTTCGCTTTTCGCGGCTTCACTCCATCGCGGATTTTATATGTAAGCATATTTAAATATATATCGCGGATTTTTTGCTGGTTCACGGATTTCTGCGGACAATGGGTCTTTTAATTTCTGGTACATGCTTCCAACGTTGGTTTGCCCAGTTGATTTCATACAAGGGACACTATTGGCAGATGGCTGAGAAGCTACCCAACTTACTGTTCTCTCTCTCTCTTGCGCTGACTCTCTCTGATCCTGACGTAGGGGGTGTGAGCAGGGGGGCTGTTCGCACACCTAGACTATACGGACGCTCGTCTAAAAATGCTGAAAGATTATCTTCACGTTGCTACCTTCTGTGTGCAGCTGCTTCGTGAAGCGACATGCTGCACGGTGCTTCGCATACTTAAAAGCTCGAAGGGCACGTATTGATTTTTGACTGTTTGCTTTTCTCTGTCTCTCTCTCTCTTTCTCTCTTTGTCTGCTCCTGACGGAGGGGGTGTGAGCTGCCGCCTTCAACAGCTTTGTACCGGCGGTGCTTCGCATACTTAAAAGCCAAACAGCCCTATTGATTTGTTTGCTTTCCTCTGTCTTTCTGACTCTGTCTCTGCTCCTGATGCGCACTCCTTTGAAGAGGAAGATATGTTTGCATTCTTTTAATTGTGAGAATTGTGAACTGTCATCTCTGTCTTGTCATGGAGCACAGTTTAAACTTTTGAAAAAGAGACAAATGTTTGTTTGCAGTGTTTGAATAACGTTTCTGTCTCTCTACAACCTCCTGTGTTTCTGCGCAAATCTGTGACCCAAACATGACAATATAAAAATAACCATATAAACATATGGTTTCTACTTCGCGGATTTTCTTATTTCGCGGGTGGCTCTGGAACGCAACCCCCGTGATGGAGGAGGGATTACTGTAGTCATCTTTTCCGGCCTTTAGCCAGTTTGTATGCACCTTGGCTTTTGTTGTCCCTTTCAATGTGTTGCACCTCCGCCCCTTCCATTTTTAGATCCTCTGTGGTTTCTCTCTTTATTGTTTCCCAGAGGAAACCCACGCAGACACGGGGAGAACATGCAAACTCCACTCAGGGAGGACCCGGGAAGTGAACCCAGGTCTCCTAACTGCGAGGCAGTAAGATTTATTTGTGTCAAAATAAAGAACCAAGAACACCAAGTATAGCGAAACACAGAATAATACAACCTGGGTGGGTTACATGTCCATGCACAACCAAATGGCAACAGCAGTATGCTGGTGATGTCTGCGTTGTAGCTCTTAGCCAAACAAACAGGCTTGATGGAGTGAATGGTCTCCTCTCATTTGTCAGATTTCTTCTCTACTTACAGTCTTAGGTAAGAGGTGAGGCATGGGGTCGTATGTAGTAACAGACACCTTGAGAATACAACTGGTGCGGAGCTTTAGTGAGTGGCCACAATGAACTACACTGACAGTAACAGAATGAAGTTTGAGTCTACTGTATTGGGTTATGAATTGACCCAAAAGGAATGCCAGAAGGGGAAGGGGCAACCAACAAAACCCATGGCACAAAAAGTAACTTGTCATAATTTAATCAAAGAGGCAATCAAACTAATGAACAACGTCAAAACAACAAATTCCACAAAACAAAAACAGAAAAACCAACATGAAAAATCTAATTAATGAAGGCAAAAATTCCAAAGACAAAAATTGAGAATCTGTTAGTTTTAGTTGTTAGCCTTTCTGGTTCTTTTTCATTATCCCTGTGGTCTGCCATAGTTTTACCAGCTCTGGCACAACTGGCACCACTTCACTGTGTTAGTTTGAGGAGGTGGCTCTTGGCCGATGGGAGCACAAGAATAAATATCTGCAGTGACAGAAGATAGTTGGGCATGGCTTGAATATATGGGAAGCAGAGGGTGATGGTGCGGGGAACCTAACCAGAATTGGCTGATATTAAGAGTGGTGTTCACAGGGGTCAGTGCTAGGGCCGCTGCTATTTTTAATATATACAGTATAAATAATTTAGATAGGAATATAAGTAACAAGCTGGTTAAGTTTGCAGACAATACCAAGATGGGTGGATTGGCAGATAATCAGGAACCGTTAACAAAGGAATTTGGACAGCATACAGGCTTGGGCAGATTTGTGGCAAATTAAATTTAATGTCAGTAAATGTAAAGTATTACACATAGGAAGTAAAAATGTGAGGTTTGAATACACAATGGGAGGTTGGAAAATTGAGAGTACACCTTATGAGAAGAAAAAAAGTGGAATCTAAGCTATCGACTTCCAGACAGTGTTCAGAAGCCATTAAGAAGGCTAACAGAATGTTAGGTTATATAGCGCCTTGATGTGTGGAGTACAAGTCACAGGAGGTTCTGCTCAAGCTTTATAACACACTAGTGAGGCCGCATCTGGAGTACTGGGTGTAGTTTTGGTCTCCAGGCTACAAAAAGGACATAACAGCACTAGAAAAGGTCCAGAGAAGAGCGACTAGGCTGATTCCAGGGCTACAGGGGATGAATTATGAGGAAAGATTAAAAGAGCTGAGCCTTTACAGTTTAAGAAAAAGAAGATTAAGAGATGACATGATTGAAATGTTTAAAATGATGAAGGGAATTAGTCCAGTGGATCGAGACTGTTATTTTAAAATGAGTTCATCAAGAACACAGGGACACAGTTGGAAACTTGTTAAGGGTAAATTTCACACAAACATGACAAAGTTTTTCTTTACACAAAGAACCACAGACTACCAAGCTACCAAGTACATAGTGTGGTAGACAGTAAGACGTTAGGGACTTTCAAAACTCAACTTGATGTTCTTTTTGAAGAATTAAGTGGACAGGACTGGCAAGCTTTGTTGGGCTCAATGGCCTGTTCTCATCCACATCGTTCCAATGTTGTAATGTTCTAATGTCAGTCAGAAAAATGCCCAGCAATGAGAAATCGGCCAAAGTTGAGTTTGATGAAGCTGTAAGCATGATAGGAAGCCACCCAATCCAAAATGCTGCAAGGTGAGTGATGCTAACATCTGTATGCACTTACCTGACTTCTACAAGGAAAACTACATACAATAAGTCAAGGAAAAGTAAGACCTGAGCAAAGCTATATGAAGCAGACAATGTCTGTAAGAAGAGATAAGAATGAGGAGTTGGTGCTGAATTAAAGGGCCCATTAAGGAAACAGAAGGATGTGAAATATAAATCAGTTAACCATCTGAAGATGAACATGTGAAACAAAGTGGGATTCTTCATGAAGTGGCTGTAAAAATTAAACAGTGCAATATTTGTGTATCATCACTTTTTATGGTTAGAAGGCCTACATGTCCAAAGAAACGGGAAAGAGCTGAAACTCCTAGAAGGGACAGCCAACGTAGGTGGTGTTTAGCGATGGACCAGATGATGTGTGGTACTCTGGTCCTCCAGGCTAACAACTCCACTTTGTAAAATAAGTTTTGTTGCAAATACCAACCAGACAGTAGACTCAGGGTAATACACGGGGATCAAACACGGCATAATACTGGCTTGAGACAAAAAGGAAACGATTTGACCTTGGCATTGTGGGGATGTACAAACATGGCAAGACCCGGTGCATGGACAGCGTGGAGTATGGAACTCTAGGAAGTTAGTGTAATGAAGTGGTTTCATTGCTAATAAAAGTCACAGGGAAGTGCACAGCCCCTGGCCTCACTGTTGTGATGACGTAAAGGTCAGTGCAGTTAATTACCTGGTTATCCAATTTTACAAAGAAAACCCACACTTTCACCACTGTCAGTGCTTGTAAGATAACTTTGATTTGATTTAGGGGTTTGTTCTTGCCAATCGTATTGACTTCTTGGCTTTAACATTTTCTTAGTATTTGGTTCATGTGTGTTCTTCTGGTCTCTCATTCACGTACAGTGCCAGTAACATCATTTTGCCAGAAAGTCAGGTGAGATATAAACTGGGTAATGGCATATGCAAACTGGTCTGTTTTCGACCAGGTAGGGGAGCAGGTAGGAGCTGAAGCAGGTTATAGTGTGAACAGTAAGCTAAAACACAGAGTTATAAATTTTAAGCAAGTGTGATCACAGAGCTGAGGTGAAGAGAAGGCCTGCTGTTGTACAAGAAGCCCAATTGCTTGCTGGGTTTCTCCTTTTGCACATTTGTACAACAGCAGCAGCTGTTGTTTTTGATTCCTAAGGGGGGCATCTCCCTAGGCAAAGTCCTCAGTAAAGACATCCAACTAGTTAGTGATTACTGCTTGTCAGAAGCTCCAAATGCTTACTTTCCAAGGGTTTCTCCTGAAAGTCTTAAATAACTCAGCATAGGAGGCGGGGGTAACATACATTCTGCTCTAGCAGGACTCAAAGAACTTATGAGAATATCACAACAAGATTACCACCAGCCACACCTCTGCATGCTACGCACTGGCACACAGTTAGTTACTCCTGGGACAGCACCATGAAACTTTGGTGGAGGTGTTGACACAGAAAAATGGCTCCTTTCCAGGCACCATGGGACATAACAACACCATCCAGAAAACAGCATGCCACCTTCTCCAGGGAATCATCTGGCTAAGCCAGTGGAGGTAAAGAGAACTCTCGGATAGTTGGGTATGCTGAATTTACTGTCAACAATTCCAGATTAAAGAATTGCTTCTCTTTTATAACTTGTCTTTGTGTAGTGCATTTCAATTGAAACAAAATGTTCACTGCTCAGCTCTGGTTGCTTAATAAAATAAAATAAGGAATGGTATAAAGCTTAAACATGGCCTTAAGGAGCACATGGTGCACCTATAGAACTGGACAGGACTTGACCAGTGATAGAAGTGGGGATGGGGAACAGGTCTTCAAGTCAAAAATTCACATGATTTTGAACACACTTGATGGTTGTGCACGAGTGTTACAGTTGTGCTTGAAAGTTTGTGAACCCTTTAGAATTTTCTATATTTCTGCATAAATATGACCTAAAACATCATCAGATTTTCACTCAAGTCCTATAAGTAGATAAAGAGAAACCAGTTAAACAAATGAGACAAAATTATTATACTTGGTCATTTATTTATTGAGGAAAATGATCCTCAATAAATACAAATACAATTTTTGAAATTATGTCTGTGTGTGTGTGTGTGTGGATAAACACAAAAACTTCAGTACACTTTCGCTCAGGTCAACCAAATTTTGCATACAAGTATTAGGTACAAAACGTAGATTTCTATCAACGTTTGGGCGATTTCAATAAACTGGAAGTGGTACTTTACCTTTCACTTTTTCTGTTTTTATCCATTTATCTGAACTGTAACCAGTAATGAGTGAAACATCAGAGTTTCATTTCACAATCAAATTCATGAAATTAACAGTAAAATTTGTTTTGCACACAATTTTGCAATCACAAAGAGGTTGGTTGGGCTATTTATTTATTTTTTTGTGCTGTAGAAAACAATACAAATAATTTCATCATCTATGATTACCTGGCATTTTGTATGCAGCTGCATATTCAGGTAATTAAGCATTAATACCACTGGAGAAGAGTGCAATGACCACAAGACACGGTTGGCATCCATTTTATAGCAAGTGCCCATTCTCGTTTTTTGACTTCTTCAGATGAAGCTAAGGACATGCATACTTCAAAGACCATGGAGGAATGATCCAAATCGTTACTGCCTATTAAGCATCTTTGCTGGAGATTTAGAACTATGATCACAAAAACTGTCATCATAATTGAACAAGTAGGCATAGTACTACCAGAACAACCACAACACCAGCAAACTAGAACTCTAAACTTTACTGGGAATTGCATTTTGTTCAAATCACTTGTACATCATTAGTTAATTAAAAAAAAAAAAAATAAAACCCAAGGACAGAAAAGTGGCAAATGTGACTCCAGTCCACAAGAAAGGATACAAAATACATTTTTAATAATAACAAACCAATAGGTCTTACTTCTATAATGTGGAAGTATAACAGTAAATAAACAGAAATAGATTTCTTATATAATAAGAAGAGTGCCTACAGTGGTGTGAAAAACTATTTGCCCCCTTCCTGATTTCTTATTCTTTTGCATGTTTGTCACACAAAATGTTTCTGATCATCAAACACATTTAACCATTAGTCAAATATAACACAAGTAAACACAAAATGCAGTTTTTAAATGATGGTGTTTATTATTTAGGGAGAAAAAAAATCCAAACCTACATGGTCCTGTGTGAAAAAGTAATTGCCCCCTTGTTAAAAAATAACCTAACTGTGGTGTATCACACCTGAGTTCAATTTCCGTAGCCACCCCCAGGCCTGATTACTGCCACACCTGTTTCAATCAAGAAATCACTTAAATAGGAGCTGCCTGACACAGAGAAGTAGACCAAAAGCACCTCAAAAGCTAGACATCATGCCAAGATCCAAAGAAATTCAGGAACAAATGAGAACAGAAGTAATTGAGATCTATCAGTCTGGTAAAGGTTATAAAGCCATTTCTAAAGCTTTGGGACTCCAGCGAACCACAGTGAGAGCCATTATCCACAAATGGCAAAAACATGGAACAGTGGTGAACCTTCCCAGGAGTGGCCGGCCGACCAAAATTACCCCAAGAGCACAGAGACGACTCATCCGAGAGGTCACAAAAGACCCCAGGACAACGTCTAAAGAACTGCAGGCCTCACTTGCCTCAATTAAGGTCAGTGTTCACGACTCCACCATAAGAAAGAGACTGGGCAAAAACGGCCTGCATGGCAGATTTCCAAGATGCAAACCACTGTTAAGCAAAAAGAACATTAGGGCTCGTCTCAATTTTGCTAAGAAACATCTCAATGATTGCCAAGACTTTTGGGAAAATACCTTGTGGACTGATGAGTCAAAAGTTGAACTTTTTGGAAGGCAAATGTCCCGTTACATCTGGCGTAAAAGGAACACAGCATTTCAGAAAAAGAACATCATACCAACAGTAAAATATGGTGGTGGTAGTGTGATGGTCTGGGGTTGTTTTACTGCTTCAGGACCTGGAAGGCTTGCTGTGATAGATGGAACCATGAATTCTACTGTCTACCAAAAATTCCTGAAGGAGAATGTCCGGCCATCTGTTCGTCAACTCAAGCTGAAGCGATCTTGGGTGCTGCAACAGGACAATGACCCAAAACACACCAGCAAATCCACCTCTGAATGGCTGAAGAAAAACAAAATGAAGACTTTGGAGTGGCCTAGTCAAAGTCCTGACCCGAATCCAATTGAGATGCTATGGCATGACCTTAAAAAGGCGGTTCATGCTAGAAAACCCTCAAATAAAGCTGAATTACAACAATTTTGCAAAGATGAGTGGGCCAAAATTCCTCCAGAGTGCTGTAAAAGACTCATTGCAAGTTATCGCAAACGCTTGATTGCAGTTATTGCTGCTAAGGGTGGCCCAACCAGTTATTAGGTTCAGGGGGCAATTACTTTTTCACACAGGGCCATGTAGGTTTGGATTTTTTTTCTCCCTAAATAATAAACACCATCATTTACAAACTGCATTTTGTGTTTACTTGTGTTATATTTGACTAATGGTTAAATGTGTTTGATGATCAGAAACATTTTGTGTGACAAACATGCAAAAGAATAAGAAATCAGGAAGGGGGCAAATAGTTTTTCACACCACTGTATATGAAAACACGAGCAAGGGTTTATGCAAGAGGGTCCTGCCAAGCCAATCTGTTTTGACTTTTGAGCAGGCCGCTGGAATATGTTATAGCTCACAAACACAAAGCATTTAATCAAATTTACTTCACCTTTTAAAAAGCTTTTGGGACAGTCCTGGAGCAAAGATTAATTTTAAAGCCAGCAGCTGTTGGCATCAAAACTACAAAAACTGGATCTCAAGTTGACTCACCGGCTGGAGAAAAAGAGCACAAATAAGACCATCAATCGATCTCTCAGGGGGTCTGTCCTTGGGCTCTTCGTTTTTCTGATTTACAGTGGGTACGGAAAGTATTCAGACCCCCTTCAATTTTTCACTCTTTGTCATATTGCAGCCATTTGCTAAAATCATTTAAATTAATTTTTTCCCTCATTAATGTACACACAGCACCCCATATTGACAGACAAAAAAAAAGAATTTTTGAAATTGTTGCAGATTTATTAAAAAAGAAAAACTGAAATATCACATGGTCCTAAGTATTCAACTCTGTGACTGTTCTTGAATGGCCCAGCCAGAGCCCTGACTTAAACCCAATTGAGCATCTCTGGAGAGACCTAAAAATGGCTGTCCACCAACGTTTACCATCCAACCTGACAGAACTGGAGAGGATCTGCAAGGAGGAATGGCAGAGGATCCCCAAATCCAGGTGTGAAAAACTTGTTGCATCTTTCCCAAGAAGACTCCTGGCTGTATTAGCTCAAAAGGGTGCTTCTACTAAATACTGAGCAAAGGGTCTGAATACTTAGGACCATGTGATATTTCAGTTTTCCTTTTTTAATAAATCTGCAACAATTTCAAAAATTCTTTTTTTTGTCTGTCAATATGGGGTGCTGTGTGTACATTAATGAGGGAAAAAATTAATTTAAATGATTTTAGCAAATGGCTGCAATATGACAAAGAGTGAAAAATTGAAGGGGGTCTGAATACTTTCTGTACCCACTGTATATTAACGATACAAATTCCAGTGCAGTTAGAAAACTTGTGAAATTTGCACGTTCCTAAAACTGGAGGAGTGGCGGACAGGGAGGAGGAAGCAAAAGCAATTCAAAGAGTTCGGGACAAACTTCAGAAGTGGATGAACACTTGAAAGATGCAGTTTAATGTAGAAAAGTGTTGTACTTGGGTAAAAGGAACATCATTTATAAATACAAAATGGGAGAGAATGACCTACAAGAAGAGACCTCTGATAAGCACTGAGGGGTTTATGTTGATAAAACATTCGCAGCATCTAAGCAATGTGCACAAATGATTGAAAAGGAAAATCAAGTGCCGGGTTATGTTGTAAAATATCTCTGAATGGAAAATTGAGGGACGGAATGCTCAGCCTATACAAAGCACTAGTGAGGCTGTGTCTGGAGTATTGTGTGCAGTTCTGGTCAACATACTACCAAAAAAATCCAAGCAGCACTTCAAGGTGTGCGGAGAGCCACCAGGAAGGTGTATCCCAGGACTTAAATGCATGTTGTTCTCTGATAGACTCCAAGGATTAAACCTGTACAGTCTCAAGCAGAGGAGACTGTGTGGGGACCTAATTCAGGTCTTCACAATTCTTAAAGGAGTCAGTGCAGTAGACCCAACATAATTATTTTAACTAAATAGGGAGTCTTCCACTCAGTAACACTACTGGACTTTAATGATGTATTTCACACTGTAGCCAAGAAGCACTTCATTTACTCAAGAGTTGTGAGAATGTGACAGATGGAGAAATGGAGTTGAAACATAACTCTTTTGAACCTTTAAGAAGTTTCTGGATGAGATATTGGGACAGCTCATCTATTCAGATACACATCACCGACTACATCACACGTGGATTGTTAACAAGCTCACAGGTTTTGCTTCCATGTGTTACCAACAGGACATACCTGTTAAGCATTTTGCAGCTCCTCTCATGTAGTGAAGATGTTAAAGTCTTTAATAAAGCCTTCATTACTACAAGTTCTTAAGTATTTTCAGTCTTCCATTCCTCCTATTTTGAAACTGCATTAGGAGGCAAATTTTAAAACGCAGGTTCAAAATGACACAACTGGCACTTGTCCTGGGCTGCTGCTCCCCACCTTGTGCCCAGTGCCGCCAGGATGAGCTTAAGCATTAGATTAAGTGAGAATGATAGATTCTTTATGTTACAAATTTAATGCAAAATGACATATCGGAACATATATTAACAAACTGCAAAGGAATCTTAACAGAGCTAAGATAGTCTAACATATAAGCAGTTGTGAACAGGACACTGCGGAAGGAGACAAAGGTCTTCTTCACTAATACTTCAAAACTCTTATCAAGAATAAATCAAAAACTAACTAATGGAATAACAAACAGCACTAACTAACTAAATAGTACTATAGGTATCACCTCTCATATGTTGTGTTCCTTTGAAGTCACTATGGCCCAAGTCATCAGCGCCTCTCCATTATTCTTTATGCCCTGTGGTTCCAATGTCTCTTCGGCACAAACAAGTTACATTTTTTTTATAAGGTCCCTGATGCAGCAGAGAGGTTATGAGTCTTTGTGGCATCGTTCTGTGTATAAAACTTCAGCCATGTTGTATCCGGATGCATGAGAGTTCAGCCATTTGTGTGCAGGCCACTGATCTATTTTCAGTTCACCTCTCCTCATCTGTATGTCAGACTGCTGTAACAGGAGGTCAGCCATTTTGTTCTTTTAGCACATTTCGCTTAATTTATTTAAGATGCCATTCAGCTTCTCATTAATGCAGAGAATTTGTCCATGCCTGATGATGGTGGTTTATTTGGACATATTCCCCCCTACCCCACACACTGGAGTACTTGTGAAGAATTCAAGATGAAACTGCAGTTCACAGATTGTTGACCCGTGCTTGCTGCTATATATATGTATATATAAATAAATAAATACTTTTTTTGGTTAGTTCTGTTTTCATATGTTCTCTCTGCATTCATTTCTCAACAATGGCTTGGTATGCTTACTTTCAGGACAGGAGTGAACTTCACTCTAAAGTTGTGAACTAACCTTTGCACGGTTACTGTTATTCTTTTAAATTTGCTGACAAGGTTTACGATAGCACTTGCATTGTCCCTAAAAGTGCTTCCTTCTGTGGTTCATATGGAGTGATGGTAATTGGGTGGGAGTCCAGGTGGGACTGCTTTTTTTTTTTTTCGGCAAGACCTGTTGATCTCAGCACCACTGCCACAACATTAGTTGTTTTATTCCCCATCTGGCTCAAATCAGATTGAATTTCTGGATACTTGGTTATTTATTTGCTTTTCCATTCTGAGTATTCACTTGGGACTGAGACTTTGACGATCACTGCTGTTACTGTTTTTCTTTAATTCTTTAAGGGCAATTTTTTTTTTTTGTTTCTTTTCTCCCAGGGCTGAATGTTTTTCCAAAAAACTAACTTTTTTTAAAAAAAGAACACAAAGCAATGGTTTAACCTATAAAATCAGTGAAAAAATATTTACTTTTGACAAATGTTACTGTCTTGCATGTTGCATGAACCTGCATACTCTATGATTTCACATACATATCACATACATGTTACACAGCAAAGTCCTGCAAAGTCTGATCTGCTCAAAGCAGCAAATTGCATGCTTTGCCACATTGCACTGCTTACAATACATGTTGCACTGGTATTTCCTTTTCAATTGTCTGTTGCTGCACTTTCTCACATATATTGTTAGTGTGTACTGTAGAGAGACAAGCCACCCGTTTGACATCATGCCATGCCACTGCCACCACGTTTTCCGCCTGCATGAAAACCGTTTTGTCACCTCTTTTCATCTTCAGTCTGTCTGGCTTCAACTGTGAAAGCCTGTGTCTCCTGTTCACCCTCACTGTGCCACAAGCTCCAATTCCTCTGCTCTGTAGCTCCATGAACAATTCAGGGCATGTATAAAAATTGTCCAAATGTACATAACATGACCCAAATGTTCATAGCCCCGAAAATGCTCCAGCACAACCTGACTTGTCAAGGGACAGTTCTCTCGTTGAAATAAATACTTTCCTATATATGTAATTACCTTCAGGCAGAAACCAGTGTTTGTTTCTGCCAGTACAAAATTCTTTTTGCCATACTTTGTGGGTTTGTCTGGCATATACTGGCAGAAAAAAAAGGCATCCCTTTTATTTTATCATAGATTCATACACAGACAGATCACAGCCAGGCTGATAAAACTGTTTATATGTTGGTTCCACAATGTCAAGCAGAGGGTGAACTTTATACATGGCGTTATAGCCTGGCTCACCCCTTGGGATTTGCTTCTGGTTATCACAGAAGTGAATAAAGCTTTGCAGCAGCACATACCTAATCATCACGCAGCATAACCTGTCCAAAGCCACATGGGGACAAAGCATGTTTGGACCAATGCTCCCTATAGTTATATCACCAGTCTAGTCCCATCTCTATTTGTAATGCCACAAAGCCCTTCATCTCGTCTTTTGTTGTGGGTTTCCACTTTGAAAAACGAGAATGCGGTGCAAGTGCAGACCGCGATTCAGAAAATTGCTCTGCATAACTGTGTCTCTTCTGACAGTAGCTGAAAAGCAGCATCAGGAGAGAGCAGCCTGAAGTAGTCCAGCTCCTGGTAATCTGTTGTGTCCAACAGCAAGCCATGCTATCTTGTGAAGTCTGGTAGCCAGTTTGGCTCCCATGGATCAATGTTTGGGTTCCTCCCACACGAACCTTGCCGTAGGCGTGTCAGCTGCGCGAATGTGCTCAGCTAGCAGCCGATCAGCTGGGGCGGCATCGTCTGATGTCTGATCAGCTGATGCCAGTTCCTCACTATCTTGCTCGATCTCTGGCTCACTGTCAACAAAATCAGATTCTGAAAAATCAGAGTCCGACTCAGCAATAATGAGCAAAACATTGCCTGCTGAGTATTTTCTTTTCTGCACTTGATTCGCTCCCTTGTGAGATGTCGATGCCATCTTGCCTTTGTTTACATTTGTTTATATTTCATAACACACGCACACGCAAGGATTAGATGCTGAGTCAATGAGTCTAACATTCCTCCAAGCAGAGAGGGAATGCCTGTGATGTAACAGTGAGTTTTGTCACTATTAACAGCTGATTGTTGCCCTCAACCCCTCCTGTCGACAAAAGTCAACATCCGCCCTAAAAAAGTTAATGATTAAATCTAGGTTCCTGTTGGTTGCTATTGGTATGCCTCAAGTATCTATCTCCTCCTCATTTTCTGTTATTCAGTCTGTAGTGTGGTCACAGTACATCTGTGGTACTGGCAAGTTTAATATTTTTCATATTTTCCAGTGATGTTATCTGGCAATTGTGTTATGTCTCTGCGTGTATAAACCAGATGACCAACTGATTCCATTTCCATTTGGTAGAATCAGCACATATCCATTTTAACTTTTTTTTCTTCTTTTATCTTTTGCTGCTTTTGTTGCTTGCCTTTAGTGTGAATTCTAGTGTGTTGCTGAAGATTACTACTGCTGGTGAATCCTTTTCCACATTCTGCACAGCTATATGGCTTCTCTCCACTATGAACTCTGGTGTGTCTCTTAAGGCTGCTACTGCTGCAGAATCTTTTTTCGCATTCAGAACAGGAGTATGGGCGTTCTCCAGTATGAATTCTTCTGTGTTTCTTAAGATTAATTTTTCTTGCAAAATATTTTCCACAGTCTGAACAACAATATGGCTTCTCGCCAGTGTGAATTGTTTGGTGAGCCTGAAGATTGCCTATTTGTGAGAATTTCTTGCCACATTCAGTACAGCAATATGGCTTCTCCCCACTGTGAGTTCTTAAGTGTGTTTGAAGACTGCTACTGTAACCAAATTGTTGGCCACATTCAGTACAGCAGTATGGCTTCTCTCCAGTGTGAATTCTTGCATGACTCCGAAGGTAACTCATTAGCGAAAATCGTTTACCACATTCTGAACAACAATATGGCTTCTCTCCAGTGTGAATTCTTTTGTGGGTCTGAAGATGGCTGATTTGTGAGAAGCGTTTGCCACATTCTGAACAGCAATATGGCTTCTCTCCAGTGTGAACTCTTCTGTGTTTCTCAAGCAGGCTGCTGCAGAAGAAGCGTTTGCCACAATCGGTACAGCAATGTGTCTTCTTTCTTGGAGTACTGCCCTGCTTATTAATGTCATTAGATTTTTGTTTAAACTTTTTCTTCTGCTCTTGTAAGAGTGACAAAGCAGGTGAATTTGTATCGTTCATCTGTTGTTGAGTGCGCCTTTTACCCGTCTTGGTTAGTTTCACAACAGGCAGAGATTTCGAGTGCAAAGTGGATGGTGGAAAAATCTCACGTCCAATAATCAAAGCTATAAAAACATGAAACAAAAAATGTTGAGACATCAACACAACAGAATATACACAAATACCTTTGGTATATAAAGTACATTATTACATAAAACTCTGACAAAGACATACACACTTTGGGATAAATATATTTGACATATATCATACCCTCTAGACTCTGGACATCATAATAGATTTGGGGAGCCAGATAAGCCAGCACGTTTAGTGACAATCCCTAGATAGAAGGGAATGATCATTGTCAATTCAGGCTAGTTACTTATCAGACAGTTCCACTTGTCAGATCTCCTTATTCACGGGGCAGTTGTTAAGTTCTCAAATAACAAGCCAGGGGCTTCTTGGACATCAGCATGGGTGACCCTGTAATAATTCTGGATTCCTCAAAGTCCACATGTGCAAAGCAGATTACTTTTGCTATTATTAGGCTAAACCACAGTGTAATTTACACTCAGCTCCCTTAATATGGTATGGTCCCTGCCAAATTTATTGTGGTGATGGACACAAGCAGCAGGTTACCTGGCTTAAATTTATAATCTGCGCCATGCAGTTGCACAGCCATTTCTACTTTCGATTTATAACAGACGATAACATAGTTTTGACCTACAACCTGAAAATGTCATTTTGCAATGCTGATTTTGTAAGAGGTCAAAAATTAGCTTCTGTGAACACAGTTTAATTTTGAGATTAAAGCTTTTGTCTTTCATAGTACAGATGTTTTGTTTCAATTCAATATGGATTCCAAAAATCAGTAATATCAAGTATTATGATATCATTGAATGTCTCTAATTCAAGAGAACAACACACTGTTGGAGATTCAGTCTCACTTCGTCAAAATTTCCTACCACCAGTGCACTTCATATAACAGTCAAATCAGCTGCAGAATTTCACGATAGCAGGACACGCCTTGGTGATGTCCCAAACTCTGCTCAGCTGTCGACAGTGACAACAGAAAAAAACATTTTCACCATAGCTGGAGGATCAAAGAGTGACATGAGGTAACAGGCAAGATAGGGCTCAGGTCTGGTTCTGTTGAATCCATTCCTCATGAACAACTGAAAAAAGTCTGGGCACATTGGGTGCCTAGGATGTTGACCTCTAAAATGAAGTACCACCAAATACAGTTTTATGGAACAATTGAAACAACACAAGCATGGCGATTGTTCAACACCAAAGAAATTCATGGTTCAAGCCAATGGCAGCAACATTACGTGCCCAAGTGTTATGATAAGGGCTGTCGCACACGCGAGATTAGGGGACAGTCAACGGGCTCTATCGTGGATGTAACTACAAGGAATGGGGATCCGAATCACAGTATTAATGCTTTTCTCTCCTTTTCATCTACATAAACATGCCTGAGTCTGTAACTCAATGAGTATACCGATTGCCACCGCATTTCTGCACGATGAAGAAAACACTCTGTTCTAGCACAGGGAATCGCCTCACTTCAGGTCCCACCCTGATGACTTCAGTTCGGTCCCTCCGATCCTGACATCATCTGCAGCTCCATCCCTCTTCGTCATTTCGTAATTTTGATTTGTCCCTATATAAAAAGCTCCCTGACCCCTGAGTTTTTGTCAAATGTGTCGGACTTTTTGTTGTACCCTTGATCTTGATGCCGATTACTAGAAACAACAACC